>NC_092359.1:13234090-13444090 GCF_030848805.1 Temnothorax longispinosus | reverse complement strand
TTCGAGGTCAAGCAGAACTATGTTAGAGAATAGAACTATGTCAAAGAAGAGGATCGGCATATACTAATAATAAAATCAGAAATAAAACTGGCACTCAAGCTGTAACTGTGAAAGACAGCGAGTGTTGACGGAATAGTCTCGGAAATGTTTAAAGAACCGATAAAACAAGTGTAGACCTATGTTTCCTATATAACAAAATATGGAAATTATATATCCCAGGTAGCAAGCACTCGTCATTTTGACGTCAATTGACGTCAAAAGACGTCAAAATGACAGACTTTTGACGTCAATTGACGTCAAAATGACGAGTGCTTGCTACCTGGGATGGCTCAACGAGTGGCTTATCAAATTTATGTATATTTTATACTAATTTATACTAATTCATAAGAAAAGGACAAAAACACAATGCTCCAGAAAGTAGGCCTAAAAATCAATCCCTCCAAGATAAAGATGATCAAAAATCACACTCAAGAAAATGAACCTGGATCTAAAGTCATAAATGAAATCGAAGTAGTTAAAGATTTCATATACCTGTCAGTCAAAATATCGAGCATAAGTAGTTATCAAGGGGAAACAAAGCGAAGGATGGCAATAAGCCGAGATGCTGTTGTAAGGCTGATGAAAATATGGAGAAATTGCGGAATAACAAAAGCCACCAATAAAGATAATAAGGATAGTGAGAGCACTCATATTTCCCCATCGTGATGCATGAAATATAATCGTGGACAGTGAAAATGGCTGACAGAAGACAAATTCAGACCTCTGAAATGTTTATTTGGTGATGGAAGTTGAGAATCCCATAGACTGCAAGACGATCGAATGACTCCATTCTAGAGGAACTAAACATCATAAAGAGACCGAATGTTATCGTACAAAAAATCATTATATGGATATAAATATTTCGATCACACCATGAGAAAAGATAAGGATTCGCTGGAAAGACTACCCTAACAGCACGATATATTGCAGCAATATTGCAGATATGACAATTTTTTCGCGGAGTTATGCTTATTTGAAGTTAAGCAAATTTTTGACGTAAATTTTTGTTGCGATAATTTTGTTGCCCAGTTTATATATAAAGGGAAAATAGTATATTGTACAACTAGTGGGAAAAATGGTCGATTCTGAATCAGTGTGAAGTTGGTCGCACTCGCTTCGCTCGTGCGACCATCACACTCATTTGGGCTCGACCACTCTTCCCACGAGTTGTTCATACTATTTTTCCTAACAAGAGCGTGAAACAGGCCGCTTTTCGCGCTTGTTTTACAATTTCATTTCTCCACTAGTTGAGAAATGGCTCCATGTTTCAACGCTTACGTCATCATTGCGAAATGGATCGTTTTACTCACTCAAAACAAGCGCGAAAAGCGGCCCATTTCACGCTCGCGTTAGGAAAAAATTATTTTAACTCACATATATATCAATTATATTAATTAAATATATAAACATAAGTCATGGAGCGTGTCAATGTACCAATGGTCGGACAACTGACACATAGGTTACAGCCTAGTATTCGGACATAACTTGTCTCAGTGTCCGACCAATTAGAAAATTAGTATGTTAAAGAAAAATATTGTTATAAATAAATATTTAATGACAAAAAACAGCTCCAAATTGGTGTTTATATACTTAATAATATTTTATTCTTGTCAAAACTTAAACAAATAATTTATTTCATGAAATAGGGCATTTAACCTACAAGTAAAATAAGTTCTCAGCCAGACGGATCGCCCGCTAGTAAAGTACGTGTTCAGAACCTTAAAGCCCCGGACACACAAATCGACGGAAGACGTAAGACGTAAATCGTAAGGAAATCCACTAATCAGAGTCGACTATTCCCCTCTTCTTCCCTCTTAAAGAGGGGAATAGTCGACTCTGATTGGTGGATTTCCTTACGATTTACGTCTTACGTCTTCCGTCGATTTGTGTGTGAAGGCCTTAAGCCTCATCACCCTTCTGTTCTCGATCTCTAGAGTTACCATATTACCGGAAATGCTAAGTTACGAGGCCAGGCGCTTATGGCCCTATTTTGGCTCCGCCACCGAAAACTGCGGCGATTCATCAATCGGAGGGACCCAGGATTCTGGCCGGAGTGGCAGAAACTCATCACCCAGGACGATTTCTACAGATACTACGCTGGAAATTGTTAGTGAAAGATTGTGTTTATATTTGTTTATGCAAAGTTTATCAATGCTTACACTATTTATGAAGAGTTTTATTGATGTTTACACTGTTTAGAAGCACGTTGCAAACACTTGGTTAACCCTCTGTTAAGAAACATTTTATAAGTACTTAGAAAACTATAATGGAAACGTTTGAGACTATTACTACGTTTACGCGAGCGTTACTTCTGTAGTAACTTACGATAATTAATTCACTCGTTTACGTGGAGGAAATTATCGTAAGTTACTACAAAATCCCGTTTACGCGAAAGAAAATCCCGTTTACGTTATCGCGTAATATATGTTATTATAAACGCCACTTAAACACTTCATAAGAAAAACAGCCGTGAACATCTCATAAACAATTCCATGTTTAAATTTACATCTCATAAACAATTTAATAAATGTTTTAAAGCTCAAATGAAACATCTACAAGCTCAAGCAAACATCTTATAAATATCTTATAAATATATAATTTTCGCCAGGTTTACCGCAACGTCCAACGTACCGGAAAGTCCAGACCCGGAGGAAGGAACTCCGCATTGTCGCCATACAGACGGAGGAGACAATGCGGTGCCAGGCGACGCAGGCCCTGCCCGTCCCGGGAGAAAGGAAGATGATGAGTCCCCGAGAGGCTCGCGAGGAACGGACCAATAGGAGCGGCTGCTGGAACTGTACCGCGGAGTGGCACTTCTACGCCAAGTGCCCCCTTCCCCGTCAAAGGAAATTTTGTTACGGGTGCGAGGAGCAAGGGGTAACCCTCCGAGAGTGCCAGCGTATCGAGAGGCACAACCATTCACCGCCCCTCAGAGGCCCCAGAACCAGCACCAGAGCCGCAGCTAACCAAGACAATCATGAAGGGGAAAGTCTATTACCAAAGATGGCTCCTGTATTACCGTTACCGTTACCGTTACCGTGTAGTCCACAATAAAGAAATACCTAAGATGAACTTGAGTCTAATCCTTATTCTCCTTCCGCTGCACGTATCGGTCTTTTGTGGGTGCTCGTGTGTTGGGTGGCAATCCGGACGAGAAACGGACTGGGGGGATGGGAGTTCCCAAAGACTTGAGGGGCAGTAAAAGTTTTGTTGGACAAATGAAGTTATGTGAATAGACGCCTGAGTGGTCATCGGCGTGCCGGGGCTAATACCCCCTCGGCGTTCGTTTGGGAAGGGGGAGTTGTGACCTTGTGACGTGACAGGGTCGCGTCACAACCCACACGGTAGCTTGGGGTTACCGCTTCGGATAAAATAGCTGCGTTTATTGTAGTGCGAAGTTATGACGTAGCACACTTCCATTAGTGACATCACACTTATTACTTTGTTAGCACTACCAAGTACCTCCCCGAACAGTCTTTGCGCTAAATAGCGTTAATAACGCGCTCCGCAAACGCAACTCCAGTACTTAATATGAAAAACATTTAAGAAATCAGAGTGCACACATTTATAAAATATATATACACACGCTTTCATTTATCGGCTCGTTATGTTTATAATTCGCATGAGAATTTAAAATAGAATTGTATTTAAAATTCTATTTTTATGCATTTATACATATAATATATATATGTATATATATATATATATATATATATATATAACATTATGACAGGAACAAAAGCATTTTTCCACGCTATTATATTAAATTATATTAAATTTTTTCGTAAATTTATCCACAGATCGCTATTTTTATATTGAAAAGATGTATCTTGAAAGATTTATATTGAAAAAATGAGGATACGTTGAATTTTTCAATTATTCGATATCAAACAAGACGATTAATCTTACGCGATAAATTTTTTATTTTACAATATTTTTATATTTTATGCATTCTATTATCCTCTTAATTAATTAAATTAAAACGGAAGATATAATAATATCAAGAAAATATTTAACATAGTGAGCCAAAAATAAACTTTTTACAAGTTTTTAATTACGATAATTGAGCGTTAGAATAAGTACGAAATTACAAAAAAAAATTTCTACATAAACTTATAAGCAATAATTATAAAGCATTTTTTTTTCGAAAAATTGATTAGACATAAATTAAATTTGTATCTAGATTTACAGTCGATCGGCCATATATTCCCTCGTAACATAATACAAGAATAGCATGTCTTGCTTGTAATATCATCTGATTCTCGAAACGACCGCTTGAAATGAGTCGTAATCCCCATCCCACAGCCTATGCTATCATTTATATTTGCGGAAATAGTCACCGGAAGACATACGCAAACTTGCCAGCGGATATACCTACGTGAAAATGTTCCTTAGAGAATCGAGACGAAAATCGGACCACAGCAAATGACTCATCGTGATTTACGATGATCGATGTCATTTCAAAAGGGAGGGAGGCTAATAATGAAAATTTATTCTTAGAAATAAATGACTCATGTGACTGAAAGTATAAATATACTTTCGCATTCTCTTGAATATGAATGACGTTAATTGAATTTTTTTTAATGGAAGAACAAATGTCGAAACAATGCGGACAATTCATCGTTCGTTACATATGTACATACATCTATCACGAAACAACAGATATATTAAAGGCTTGCAGACATGAATTTCTTCGTTAAATGCGTTTATGATAAAACTGCCACAAAAATACACATTATTCAATCGTAATAACAAATGCAAACCAGTTGAAGGAAAAATTACTGAATTCTGCAATAAATGTATTTTGCATCGGACTTTTTGTACGTCTTGACATACTTTTATTAAAAATTCTCGATAGCTATACACAAAGATGGATGTTCGCCACATACCATGCTTTAATCCTTGATCGAGACTGCAATTAATTTTTCACGGTACACTGTGATTCTCTCCATTAACATTTTTAATTAAAATAAAAGATATTTATCTGATTCTTGTGTGCGTGCGTGCGCGCGTGCGTGTCATGTGTGTGTGTGTGTGTGTGTGTGTGTGTGTGTGTGTGTGTGTGTGTGTGTGTGTGTGTGTGTGTGTGTGTGTGTGTGTGTGTGTGTGTGTGTGTGTGTGTGTGTGTGTGTGTTTCAAAGTAGAATTAATATAAATTTATATTTTTTTATATTCTGAAACCTTACACAATAAAAATATATTTTCTATTATTCTGATTATTAGAATATAATGTTCCTCACAGGTCACGAAAGAAATGGCGTTTCTTTTTTACCGGTTTATGAAATTTTCTCGAACGCGCATTAGGTTTCCACTGCCCTTTCAACTTTCGTTTCTAACACCTACGAAAGAAAACAAATTCGCCAGAAGGAAAGTTTCGTTCCGCTGAGAAAATCGTTCGAACGTAACAGGGATTCAGATTTGCAGAATATTGCTTCAGAGGTAAACGTTGACTTTATCGTTACATTCAGACAAAATGTATAGAGCGCTCTAAAAATGCGTACACACTTTAGATACAAATGTGACTGGCTCTGTTAAGCATTTATACAAATGTAAAATTTATTTAGACTAAAACACTACAAGCGCATGCTACGCGCGCGCTTCTGACTAAATAGATTATAGAACATTACATTAATTTTTTATTGGAAAGGAAAAAATAGATTTACTTGCCCAATAAGTAATATAATAAAAATATAATATATTTATACATTAATATTTATACATTATTATTTATACATTAATATATTATTATTATATAGTTATATATGTATATTATTTTGATGTAAACTAAACATCTTATATACCATTTTCCCTCAAAAACTCATCCTACTGCGGAATGAGCTCTTTATCGGTAATTTTGACGTAGAACTACGTCTTTCTCCGCGGAAGGCGGGGTAATATCGGGTGCACGATGCAACGCGACGATGCAACGAAAACATGTTACACTTTGAACGTTTAGATCTTCGAAACTAATAATCGTAGAGTAATAATTGACATCTCATTTTAAAGCTTAAGAAGTCCCATTTATGATAAAACAAGTCCGAACTCTCTATTTCTTACCGTTTAGATATAGTAGCGTTAGAAAGTTTTTTCTTGCAACGTTTTTCGCAAACTACTCATTTGTTAATAGACCGAATTTTAAAGATTTATATATGAAACAGGGGTAGAATTTTCCGGGAATGGCGGTGGTAGGGTTAATTTTTCGATACCGATTTTTTTTAAACCGGTTGCGTAGTTTTTTGTTATATTTTCGAAAATAATAATCGTAGAGTAATAAATAAGTTGTCATTTGATAGCTTATATAGTGTCATTTTCTCTCTAAAGTCTATAAAGTCTCCAAAAGGAGTTACCGATTTTTCTTGCAACGTTTTCCGCGAACTACTCATTTGTTAATAAACCGAATTTTAAAGAATTATTTATGAAAAAGGTAGAATTTTCCGGGAATGGCGGTGGTGGGGTTAATTTTTCAATACCGATTTTTTTAAAACCGGTATTAATAATAAAGGGGTTACCGATTTCTGTTTAAAAAAACAGCCAAACTTACCAAAATTTCTATAACTCAAGAACTGATTAACTAAATTTTAAAGAATTATATATGAAATAGGGGTAGAAAAAACTGAAGAATATAATAGAATTAATAAAAATTGTTTTATTTACTTTACCATTGTTTCAAAAAAAAAATCATCGAAAACTAAAAAATAAACGGGCACAGTATAACAACTGTGCCGCAAACAACAACGTAGAACTACGTCAACTGTCACTATTTCATGTTAAAGTATTCAGCGAAGGAAAGTAGACGTAGGACTACGTTAACTGTCTTTTGCTAAATAATAGTGACAGTTGACGTAGCCCTACGTCTACTTTCCTTCGCTGAATACTTTAACATAAAATAGTGACAGTTGACGTAGTTCTACGCGTTGTTTGCGGCACAGTTGTTACTGTGCCCGTTTATTTTTTTTTAATTAATATTTTAATAATTATCGTGATTGTTTGCAGTATAGTATTAGAATTACTGTACAATGTCTAATAACAATTTTTATTAAAGAAAAATTCTAATACACAGTAGCAGTAGCTATTATAATTAATCTACATAGTAGTTATATTTTAAACAGATTTAACATAGGATTTATAATACATAAACCTGGAACATATAAAGCAAAAGCAGAACATTAATTTTTGATGTATAATAATATTTATAACAATATTTTTCTCCTTCATCTCTTACTCGCGTATATATTGTTATTCAGTTATTACATACAAATTCTCAATAAGACATCGGTGAACCTGAAATTTGACGTAAAAGTTATTACAAGAAGGTAATTTAGGGTATGTAATTTTTAAAATTGCAAATTATTTTAAAGTACGCAATAAAACTTCCTTGTTTTTATAAACTTATTTCTTCAAGCTTTCTTCTCTGAGGCATTTAGTGAAGATAAGGGCATTTTATCTTCCAATTTTATTATATATATGTTAAATCATTGACAACGAAAAAATTAAGGTGGCTTAACTGCAAAATAATGAAATATTGTTTATTAATAATATTGTAAAATATTGTTTATTAACAAACAGGAGAACAAGTTCCTGGTCCCTCGCCATACAAATCCTGTTTAATAATATCAAAGGCGAAAAATGTATTTTTTTTTATTTCATAGAAATTCTTGCGGAATATGTTAAAATAAGTAAAAGTTATGTCCCTAAAACGACACTTATGATCGAGTCAGTACACTCTTTTGGTATAAATTTAGTAAAATTTCGTAAACTTTTCTTTTGATTTAACAATAAATAAATTAGCTATAAAATTAGTAATATCACAATTTAAACATTTTTACCACCTTTCCATTATTTATTTAAATAAAATTTAAGAAATTTATATTGTTGATTATACCCAACTATACGCGGCGATTCGATGCAGTCTACATACTCTATAATTTCACTATAAATATTGTTTAAATATTGTTTCGTTCGTGCGCGCGGCAGGGCAGCATCTGCAACAATCCCGTACTGTTATATAATAATATGCGACACACCGCGAGACTACTCTAATTTGCTGCATGAGATAGAAAATGGGATTAGACTATTATATAATACTGAATAATATAAGACTGAATAAGAATGAATAAATAAAACTTGAATCCTTTTCACCTGTACAATGTTTTTTGAAAGTATGAACTTTTCGACTGTGCCTTCGCAAATGCAAAGTATCGAAGACTTGAACGAAAAGCGAAATCAAACACGCATAAAAGAATATTCAGAATACGAGAATTTTGTATAACTACAAATGTCGGCAGACGTGAAAAATATTGGAGTACGTGCACTCGATGTATATCTCCGCTTCGGATCATTGCCAATAGAAATGCGAAATTATAGTCGGATAGTTATTATTAACTCGCCACCCCGTTTGCTATTTTTACTTAAATATTTCTACTCAATATCGTTTTATGCGAAATTTTCGCACGCATGTAATACTTCACGATTATTATTATTAATCGTATGATAACATATATATATTCAGAATTTTAATATTCGAAAATAATATTCGAAAAAGAATTTTAACATTCCTTACAGAAAAGTGTTAGTAGTTAAATACTTATTTTGTGTACGTATTTCAATTACTAAAATTGAGTATTTATTAGTGCTTGAATCACTGTAATCCAAGTATTGCACAGTATTTCACTACAAGTCAGTAATTTGTGTAAGTATATGGGACGAGTAGGAAAGACTGGGGCGAAGTCGTCACCGGGGCGGAGTCGTCATTGCAATTATCTCGAAATCTGTATGTTGTGTGAACTCGCCATTAATACTGTAAACGCGGCTTATGGTGCCCACGTGACCAACGGAGTTTAGTGAGATTATGTGCCATGTTGTGATTCTTATCGAGGCAAACGTGTTTTCGGAAGTCAAAAGTAAAATTTTTTGCGCGTCGAAAATTTGTAATATCTTAAATATTATTGTGTCTCCGAATCTCAAAGTAAGTGATTTTAAAGAGTAATGCATGCTGAACACGAATCCAGTGAAGTTTTTGTATTTTCACTGATTTCTAATATTTTATAAGCGACCAAACTTGAAACTTGTGTCCGGGGCGAAGTCGTCACCAAGCCATATCATGGAGGCTTCCGGTGAAAATCAAAGTCAAAGAAGCAGCAGTGGTCAGATTCCGGCGAGGACTTGGATAATATGTACTGCGTGTACTCAGAGATGACAGAATAGAGCTGACGAGAAACAGTGCATTTCGTTCGAGCGTAGGGCTCATAAGTGTGCGCTTTTCTTGTAATTATTTTCCGCCATCGTGTTTTTAATTAATGTTTCCATTTTTCTATTAAAAAATAATTAATAAAATGTATCCTATCATTTTTCATGATCGTAATTATGAATTTTCATTTAAAATTTAGTCCGAGAATGGAGTGACAACTCCGCCCCGGCAATTTTGACATTTCAATTTTTGCACCTTTGTCATTTTCACTCTATACCAGTTGAACAAAGCGACGTAGACCAAAAATGTCCATATAAATTTTGTAGCCAAGGGTTCACTCTTTACAACGGTATACCACATTTTACTAAAATTATTTGTTTTGTTGTTAAAAATCGGCACTGAAAAAATAGTGTAACAACTTCGCCCCGGTCTCCCCTATTGAATACTTGTCTTAAATCTAATACAGGACAAGTATATATTGAAACTCGTCGAACCTGTATTAGATTTAAGACATGTATTCAATATTTGTCCCTACTTTCATAAATTACATTTACGTCCATAAATCACATCTAATACAGAACGAGTATTGAATACTTGTAAAATTACTGATGAGGGTTTCAATGTCAGTGCTGAAGTACTGGACCGAGTGTTTCATGTGAAATAAATCACTAGCCAGTATTTTAATAATAAAATTGGAAAAGGCTGTGAGAGAAAATTAGACGCGGTTCTTTGTGCATAATATCAGAATCACTGATTTATTACTTATGTTTTACATCAATCAATCCGTACGTTTCGGCTCAAGTTTGAGCCATCTTCAGCGGTATAATATTAAATAATTAAAAAGTTCTCCGTTCCACCGTGGTGAGTTTCATGATTGGAGATTTCAGAAACAAAATTGGGATAAAGTTCCGAAAACGGCCACCCTCCGATTTTGATGAAACTTTGTGGAAAACTTCGTTCTGGGTTAGAATGAAAGCCCTTAAAAGGAATTTTGGCGACTCCTATGATAAAGCCATTTTTTAAGATAAAATGATACAAATATACGAAGACCTTCATAATTCTACGGGATGTTATAGCTCCTCCCCCGCAAGCAGGGGGGGTGGGGGTGAACCTCGGTTCGCGTGAAAAATGTATGCGTGGAGGCAGTAGGTTCCGCCCCCCTGCGGGGGGCTCCACATCTTTTAAACTAAACACATAGTGTGCCTTACAAAGTACATGCGTGAACTTTTCACGCGTGGAAAGTTAATATGAATTTTTAAATAATACTTCAATATTGTGTGTGTATAAGCAGTACACACGTAAGCGAGGGAGGGGCTACCGCACCTTTCCCGAAAGCAGGGGGGGTGGGGGTAAACCTCGGTTCGCGTGAAAAGTGTATGCGTGGAAGCAGTAGGTTCTTTCCATAATATTGAAAAAAGCTTCATTTTAAGTCGTATATCAGTCTTGCAACAACGATTGACAAAAGATGACTGATAGAATATGAGCAAATACACCGAATACTACAGAATGTAAATAATCAAGGTTGAAGCTAGTACATATATATATATATATATATATATATATATATATATATATATACTAGCTGGTTACCCGGGCTTCGCCCCGGAGAACATGTAATAAGACACGCAAATAGTCTCTCTTTCCCTCCGTCTCCCTCTCCCTCTCTCTCTCTCCCTCTCTTTCCCTCCGTCTCCCTCTCCCCTCTCTCTCTCTCTCTCTCTCTCTCTCTAAAATGCTATAAATTGAAAAATATTACTTTTTTATCGACTGAAGTTCAATTCTGTCGTATACTGCAATTTGAGATTTACTCAATTATTTCCTAAAAAATTGGAAAAATTTTGTAACCGATTTCCAAAAAGATACCAGTTTTCAAAAAGATCGGTAACGAAAAACTATACAGTTTATAGCACTTCCCGGAAAATTCTACCCTTGTTTTATATACAATTCTTTAAAATTCGATCAATTATTTCCCGAAAAATTTGAAAAACTTCTGATACTGATTCCCAAAAAAATCGGTAACGAAAAATTATGTACTTTATAGCACTCCCCGGGAAATTCTACCCCTACTTCATGTATAATTTTTTGAGATTCAATCAATTATTTCCCGAAAAATTGGAAAAATGAAAAAAATCGGTTTCCAAAAAGATTGGTAACAAAAACTGTACACATCATGGCGCTCCCCGTAAAATTCTACCCCTACTTCTTTAAGATTCGGTCAATAAATTCCCGAAAAATTGAAAAAATTTCCGTACCGGCTTCCAAAAAAATCGGTAACGAAAAATTATACACTTTATAGCACTCCCCGGAAAATTCTGCCCCTGTTTGATCTATAATTCTTTGAGATTCGGTGAATTATTTCCCGAAAAATTAGAAAAATTAAAAAAACCGGTTTCCAAAAAGATCGGTAACAAAAACTATACACATAGTGGCACTCCCCGGAAAATTCTACCCCTATTTCATATACTTTTGGTAAAAATTCGGTTCAGAGGTTTGGGCTGAGCGTTGATGAGTCAGTCAGGACATCTTCTTTATATATATAGATATATATAAATATATATATATATATATATATATATATATATATATATATATAAACAAGCTTGTAAAGCACGCCACAAACCCATGTGACAACTCGTCTCGCGTGGAAAGTGTATGCGTGAACTATTTCGACATATATATTAGTCATTTATGCCTTTTATGCCAATATAGAAGACACATAATGTGCCTTCAATACATGTGTATAAACAGTACATAAATAGGCGGGGGAGGGGTTCCGCCTACGGCGGAGCCTCTTCCCCCGCATAATAAAACTAAACAAACTCCCAGCGTGATACCTAACTGCTTGAATTAAAATGCTTGATTTATTGACCCACCCTTGCAAAAATGTTAAAAAAGTTGCTAAACTTTGGAGTCGCAAAAAATCCTTTTGGTATATGTCTTTTTTATCTAAAAGAAACCTATTCACAAAGTTTCACCTAAATCGGAGCACGGACATTTTCAGAAGAACAGCCCTATATTTTTTAACATTTTATCTTAAAAAATGGCTTTATCATAGAAGTCGCCAAAATTCCTTTTAAGGGCTTTCATTTTAAGCCAAAACGAAGCTTTTCACAAAGTTTCATCGAAATCGGAGGTCGGCCGTTTTCGGAACTCCACCCCAAAATTGAAAACATACTTAAACTAAAAGACCTATATCTATAAAAATAATTTCATTGTTACTATAGGTATTGTTAAAAGATCTAAGGTAACTCACCAAGTAGTCTAGAGAACGAAAACATCGAAACAAGTCGAACAAAGCAGATATAAAATTATGGTATGATATCTGGTAAAACTGTACTAAGAGATCCGGAGATCTTGTCGATACTACGCACAACAATGATATGATTCGGTATTACAAGAAGAGGCATGTCTTAGGTCAAAGCAGCATTAAAATAAATTATAAAAGTGTAGGTCAAACAAGTAAAAATAAACTAATAAATATTCAATGTATAAACAATAACACGTGATCTGACGAAAGACAAAATGTTTATGGGGACGCATGGTTTACAATTTATTTAAAGTATCAGTTTGAGAGTTCAGACTATTTTTTTGTAGCTTAATATGTGACATCTCAGAAACTAGTCGCTTTGCTAAAAATTTAACAAACTTAAGAATTTTATTAAAGTGCAGAAAGATATTCTCCCTATCCAATCAAATAAAAATGTTGTGTATAAAATATCATGTAAAAATTGCGACGCTTCATATGTTGGTCAGACGATGAGGCAATTAAAAACGAGAATTTCTGAACATCGCAACCATATTCACAGAAATGTAACAACTCAGTCTGTCATTACCGAACATAGAATTAATTTCGATCACGAACTTGATTGGGAGAACGTTGAAATCTTAGATAGGGAAAAATTTTTAGCAAAGCGACTAGTTTTTGAGATGTCACATATAAAGCTACAAAAGAATAGTCTCAACTCTCAAACTGATACAGAGTTTATGCACCATGCATACGTGTCTATTTTAAATAAATTGTAAACCATGTCCATAAACTTTTTGTCTTTCGTCAGATCATGTGTTATTGTTTATACATTGAATATTTATTAGTTTATTTTTACTTGTTTGACCTATACTTTTATAATTTATTTTACTGCTGCTTTGACCTAAAACATGCCCTTTCTTGTAATACCGAATTATATCATTGTTGTGCGTCGTGTCGACAAGATCTCCGGATCTCTTAGTACAAAATATACTTTTACCAGATGTCATACCATAATTTTATATCTGCTTTGTTCGACTTAATTGTTTCGATGTTTTCGTTCTCTAGACTACTTGGTGAGTTACCTTAGATCTTTTAACAATACCTATAGTAACAATGAAATTATTTTTATAGATATGTATCTTTTAGTTTAAGTATGTTTTCAATTTCGTTTCTGAAATCTCCAATCATAAAACTCACCACTGTGAAACGAAGAACTTTTTAATTTTTTAATATTATACCGCTGAAGATGGCTCAAACTTGATCCAAAACGTACCTACGGATTGATTGATGTAAAACATAAGTAATAAATCAGTGATTCTGATATTACGCACAAAGAACCGCGTCTGACCCTCACAGCCTTTCCCAATTTTATTTTTAATTTCGAGAGTCCTTTGACTTAATTTTTATTCAGTATTTTAATGTTAATGCTCAAGTACTGATCTGAATATTTCATGTGTTTAATTAATGAGAATAAGTTAAGAAAGGATATAGTTTTACTCTTACTGTTATATAAAACTATAAGATTATGTTAAATATAAGTAAAAGCAAGAAGGAAGCGTTGAGGTCAGGAGGTCACCGCTAATCTGTTCAATCAGCGAAGTCAAGCAACGTTGGACGCGATTACTACTTGGATGGGTGACACCGCCCTTACAAAATTAAATACTTAAAAAAATCAGATTTAATACTGTCAGCATTTAATTGGAAAATACTAGTGATAGTGATAAATATTTTTATATTACTACATGTATTAAATCACCTCACCTAGTATTTTATCACTACCACCAGTATTTCCCAAATAAATATTGACAATATTAAATCACTGATTTTTTTAAGTATTTAACTACTAACACTTTTCTGTAAAGGAAGATTCAATGTTGGTAGTTGGTATATTTAAAATTCAGATTATCCAAATAATTTGACTATCTGAATCTGAGTAATTGAATAAATTATCATATGTTGATTGTACGAGCAATTTTTGTTCTCTTTTTGAAAATAATAATTTTATTACAATTCTAGATACATTTTGCTCATATGTATAAAATATTACAATACTTATTGTAGATACAGGTTTTAAGATAAAAACAAAATCCGGATTTTTATTTTCTCCGATTTGACGACACACGAGCACAAAGGGTTAAAATTCTCGAAACAACGGGTGACTCAAAAAGTACGCCTCCGATCGCATCGCGCCGAGCATCAAGACGTCTATTTATAAATGCATGTTTTTCGTGCCAATTTAGTATATTTATCTCAGAATTCAACGATCGAGTAACCGCTAGACAATATTTATATGAACGTTTTTCGACTTCGGAAGATTTAATTGTGTCACATATTGTGCCCACGAGGTTTGAGAAAAAGAAATGAATCGTGAAAGATGTGTCCGAAATAGCCGCATTTCTCAAAAGCAACATTGACAAGAGAAAAAAGTGATGTGTCGCTGCCTCCGCGATAAAAATAACGCAAGCTTAGCGGCGTGACACAATTATGTTTCAAAAACCAAATAGCAACACTCAAATATTTGAAGGAAATTTCGCTTTGAACTACGATTTATTTCTATTATAATTAATAGTAATAAAGTATGAAAATCCACGTTAGGACTTTATACAATCTATCATCATATTCCTGTTATATGAAAAATTCAACTTCTATTCTTCGAAAAACGTTATCGAGTACACGTCCTTTGTTAATTATTCAAAACGGACCTGAAAATCTTTTCTCGATCGATGATCATATAATTTATTTGTAATATTGAAAATGGTAGGAAAATATTCGATCTCAATATATTTATAAACCCTATTATACATATAAAAAAATAAAATGTAAAACAAAAAGGAGCAAAGAAATAGAAGACTAGCGTCATCTGTTGACGAAACTTACAGTTACTTAGAACTATATTTCTAATTGTAAGATTTGATCACGTGAATCCCGCGCCGGCAATTATTAATACAAAGAAATGTAATTAAATGGTTCATTTAAGAGAATGTGCAGTGCAAAGTTCTATTAATTACCTGATTCGGCAAATTATTAAAAACAAAATAGTCGCGTACTTTGCGTCTCGCAAGAAAAAAAAGACGGGGGACTGACTATAAGTGCAGAAAGTGTAGCTGAAAGGAGATCCAACGTTACATGCGATATCAATGATCTCTGTGAAGATAAAGAAAAGTCTGTTCTTTCCATCTGCGGATTCGGCAGCCTCTGTGTATGTACCTTCTTTCCCGTTCCACGGAGCCACGAACGCGTGCTCGGTTCGTTCTCGGTGCAAGAGGTGCAACACGACGAGACGCGACGCGGTGAAGGCCTTCACACATAAAATGTCGTAAGAGCGTAAAACGTAAGCGTAAGAAAATCGATCAATCCCAATCGAGTATTTTCCCCTACTGGGGTTACGGACAGCACAATACTCGATTGGGATTGGTCGATTTTCTTACGCTTACGTTTTACGTTCTTACGGGATTTTATGTGTGAAGGCCTTGAAGCCCGGCCGAAAGAAAGAGACAAGTGTGCCGCGTGATCGCCATGCATGAAGAGAAAGTCAGGAAAAGTGGAACAGTGGAAGACGCTCCGTGAACGCAGCGTCCCGCCGGGTGCCGCTCGCAGCGGTCGGCCAGCGCGCCAATTAGCGCGCGCGTCGCGACGCGCATGCGTCACCGCGCAGTTGACCTTGACGAGTGCGAATGGCTGCGTCGACGGCAGCAGGCGCCCGCAAACGCTTCGGAAAGAGGCACCGGCGCGGCGAGCGGTTGGGAGGAGGGGGAGCGAGACGACAAGGTGACGACGCGGGGAAGGGGAGGCGCGCAGCGCGCGTTCCGTGTCGCCCATTGTTGTCCTCGTCGCGCGTAATGGCCACCGCGGGCATTCGTTAGCGCGTCGCACGGTACGCCATATCGCATCCCAGCCTAGCCCGAGCCACGGATAACGCCGCGAGTCGCGTCCGACTGTTTTTATGCCGTCGCTGCCGCCGCCGTTCGAAGCGCGGACAGAGTCCGAGCGAGCGAGCTAGCGAACGAGGAAGCGGGATAGAGCGGGTGAAAGGGAGCGACAGAGAGGAAACGACGTACGCGACGAGGAAGGAGCGGCAGCGGCCGCGCGCTTCGTACTCGCAGTCGCCGCAACCGCCACCGCGCCGCTCTACGCAGCCGACCATGATTTGCGCGGGCCGACGTTGACAAGCGTGTGACTCCGAAAGTGATCATTCGCGCGCGCTCCAAACCGCGTGCCGAAGCGCACGGAGCGCGTGGTTGGGCGAGCCAAGTCGAGCGCCGATCCAAGCCAAGCCAAGGGTCCGGCACCGAGCCGAGCCGAACCGAGGCGAACCGGACGAGGAGGTGAACGGAACGGAACTGTGCAAGTGAGCGAGCACCGAGCGCGCGCCGCACCGATCGTCGCGATTTTGGATGACGCGGCCCCACGTCGGAAGCCGCCGCCGTCGCCGCCGCCGCCGCCGTGAGTGTGAGGAAGCGTCCATCGAAGCGCTTGGCGAAATCGAACGCCATTGATTTCTCGCGCGGCTTCTACGGCGCGATAAGAGCATCGCGCGCGCGGTGGAAGAGCGCATTCCTCTCGACCCGCTCTCTCACTCGTAGATGCTGTACGTGAGCCGCGTCGTGGGCTACGGCGACGTGCACGCCCGCGCGTACTCGACGTACTCGAGCGCGCGAGGTCTTCGTGGTGCCCGCCGTGCGGAAGTTCGCGCCGCCACCGCCGCCGTCATGGCAACTAGAGGATCATCGGTTACCGCTCGGCAGCCGGAGTATTAACCCCGCGGCTCGTCGGACTATTACACGTGAGTATGTTTATTACGCGTCCGTCCGCCTATTGTCTCGTCTCTTGGCGCGCGCGCGAAATCGTGCTTTTTTTTCTCCTTGCTGCGTCCGTCGCGCCTCTGAACGCGTTCCTCTTCACCCTTACCGTGCTCTCGGCCAGGGTGTTCCTGTCGTCGTCGTCGTCGTCGGGAATCTCTTGCCGGTTGCTTCTCGCATACCTCGCACGCTCTTGCTTAAGCCGACAGTTTATAACGACCGCCTATTGATTGTGCAGGGTCAAAGGCAATACATCAATGGCCCTAGAATCAAATGGCAACAACGTGGTGTGGTTGAACACAACCCGTCCTGATCAAATACAGCAGGTATGCGTCGCGCGTGAGGCAACTTAAGACGAGCGAGGGAGCGTGTATGTTTGCGAACATTGACCGAATGCTGATCAATCTCATTTTCAAGTATTCATTCAGTATGTGATTTGTGACTCGTGTTTAATTGTAAGATATTAAAATATCTGTCGTAATATAATTTTTTAATTGATACATCTCTCTCTCTCTCTCTTGTATCAAAGTGCCTGACAAACCTTTCTGATTAACAGAGTCAACCGATCGAGCAGCCATTGAAGTGTTCCATGTTTACTCAAACAGAACAAACTAACAGTTTTACCCAGACGGAACAGAGCAATTCGAGTTACGGAGATCAGAGACAGGTTTGTGTTGGTCATTATTTTGTGATAAATGAAAAAGAAAGAAGATTCACTCAAGTTTTCACTCTTTAATCGTATTAAATGATATTTTTTCTACAGCAGCAACCAGCAATGTTTGACCCACAGCAAATTCAGCAGCAGCAAGCTGCTGCGCAGGGTCAACAGTCGCAGCAGCAGCAGCAGACTCAGCAGATGTACGTCACGCCGGACAAGAAGGAGGATAAGTCTCAGCAGCAGCAACAGACGACTACTACCGAGTTCCCTCCCTCCTTCTACTACAACGTCAACATGTTGCAGAAGGTTCAGACAAACGCGGTGAGCACAATCAGTGCAATCACCGACGACAAAGGTTGTTACCGTTTCGATGTTCAACCTGTCGGTTATAATACGTTGCTAAACCAGATGAGCATTGCCGCCGCTAATGCGACCTTCAAGTGTGACATTTGCGGCCTGGTCTTCGGCCACATGAGCCTGCTCCAACATCATAAGCGGATTCACAACTCGACGCCCAGCAATTTGCAACAACAGCCACAGCAGATTGTGGTGCAAACGCCGACAACAGTGACTGTCGCCACCACCCCGGACAGGCCGTACACCTGTGACGTTTGTGGAGCGTGTTTTGCATTACCGGGAGAATTAAAAAGTCACAAAACAAACATGCATCAAAAACCTAAGGTGCAAATTTGTGAAGATTGTGGCAGTGAGGACCCATGCGAACATCATCCAACTAAAGTTAAAAAGAGTACGTCCATAGCAATTAATTTCAGCTACAGTCAATGTCTATTTCCTGGTGGTGTCATTGATTTTAATAGTGACCACAAAGGAATTTACTTATCTTGCAGCACTAAAAATTTTTGTGATTTTACGATATTAGAAATTATTATACGTTCTTACATGATATTACATACTATTATTCTTATGTAGAACTTATGGTAATAATTGCTGTTTTTATAATTACAGTTCACTATTGATTATTGAATTTCGATTGATATCAGGGCAATTTAGATTGATATGTATCACAAAACTTTTTGGAATGAATTCCAATCAGAATTGTTTAGTCATTTCCTAGATTCTTATTGTTTTCTATTTTTAAGGAAAACAAAATAATCCCGATCGAAATTTATTTCGAAAAGTTCCATAATACGTGGCCAGATGTACGAATATTTGCAGATTTTGCTTTAGTTCTAACACACATTGTCCTACTGTGGTGTCGCACAGTATACGGATATATGAAACTTATTCAACAAAATAGAGATATGCATTCGTTTTTGCGTAGCTATCAAACCTGGTCATCATCCTGTGAAACGAAGGGGTGTCACCAGTGTCACCAAGTGTCACAAATGCAACGGCACGGGGATTATTTTTATTGGTAAGCATCATTTGATAGTATTTGATCGCTGATTGGATGTCACTTAATACCATTGATAAGCAGAAGAAAGATGTTGCTGATAAAGCGTTTTGAAATCCCGAGTTTACGTTTCAACTTTTATGTTAATATAAACGTCGCTACAAGGGATTATATGTGCACAATACTCTATCCCTATCAGCAACATTTTATTCAGATATTTGGTCATCCCTTTCCCTTCATACCTTTCATTGCTATCATGATCGTACATCGGGTGATATATGGTAGGTAAACACGACGAAAAACTAGATTCCGGAATCAGTTCCCTCGCAAAGTGTGGCGGCTGCAAGGCTACAGGCCGCATCGTCATAGGAAGTAAGTCGGATATAATTATCGTCAACACAGAGTATGGAATCTGTTTTGCGATTAGTATGTCTGAGTAATATCGTGTCTGTCTTAGATGGTGACAGTTCAAATTTATTCTCCGCGATAACTTCCATATTTGCATTTTATTGATGCTTGAGTCAACGACGCGCCGACACTTTTATGATTTATATAAAATATTGAATTTTATTATAGAGAAATATATTGGAATTATAACTTTTCACCGATTATACATAGTTTCATGAATTCTCTGAAACTCGACATTTAAAAGGTCAATTTAAATCAATTAATAACCCTTTTCTAACGTATTTATTAAAAATACTCAACGTGATTTTGAGTAGTTTCAATAAATACATCAAACGTTTATCAATAAATTTAAATCGATATTTTTAAATGTCAGGTTTGATATTGTTTTTATTTAACGTTACTTTATTTTTGCTTGCATGAATTTTTGTAGATGGAATATATATAGATATATATTTCTATTATCTTGTTCCTTTTTACTTTTTTTGTTCGTTCTATTATTGTTTAATATTTTTGCTATCTCAATTTTTACAAAGTGATTGTGATTATTTTGTTTTGCTGTTATTTTCTTTTCCTTTTTTGTAGAACTGTCGACATCTAAATTTAAGAACAATGGCACAGAATAAAAATCTCCCCTAAGGGACAGTTTTATAAACTTAAATCGCCAAGTTTTAATGTTTTTTGTACATAAGACAAACTCTTGTTAAATTTCCGTTCAGCTGTTTACGATTCTTTCACTTTATTTCGCGATATAGTTCATTGGAGATGATTTCACCATTTTGCATAGAATAAATTACATAATAAAGACAAAACCGCAAAGTTTCATATTGCTTGTGGCGTCCAGATTTTTTTAGTGCACTAACTTTTATAACAACCTGCATGATCAGATTGTTTCATACAATAATCGTTACATTGAATCATCATTCATTTTGTGATTTCATATTCCATATTCCTTTCTTGGATATAAGAATAAAAAGAGTAAACATTAGTATCACGAAGCGAATTCATATCGCATAGATTCGTAGATTCCTCGCGAAACAACTTCGAGCTTATCACTTTTGTAGAACTGGCCCTTTGAGGAAAACTAAAACCTTGTTTATGCTTTCAATTTCAGGTGGCAAGCAAAACAGTCAAAATCAGGCGGAAAAACCATTTCACTGTAACGTTTGCGATGGTACATTTTCTCGATATTCTTCACTTTGGTCTCACAAAAGACTTCATTCGGGAGACAAACCATTCAAATGTGAAGTCTGTGGTTTAGCCTTTGCAAAGGGTAAGTAAACGATTAAATTATATAAAACGCATAAGATAATGGCATATATTCATCTCTACGTATATTGATTAATTGAAGATTATATAAACTTATTTCCCAATGCAAATTTTTATTTCTTTTCCATTAGCTGCCTATCTGAAAAATCATGGAAGAGTTCATACGGGTGAAAAACCATTCAAGTGCAACGTTTGCGGCATGCAGTTTTCGCAGAGCCCGCACTTAAAGAATCACGAGCGAATTCATTCCGGCGAGCGACCCTATCAGTGTGAGGTTTGCGAAAAAACGTTCGCCAGACACTCAACGCTCTGGAATCACAGGAGAATTCACACCGGCGAGAAGCCATATAGATGTAACATCTGCGGTTCCGCCTTCAATCAAGCTACGCATCTCAAGAATCACGCGAAAGTCCATACTGGTGAAAAGCCGCATAGGTAATTTCAACATCCAAAGATACCGGTTATCGAAACGCGTTTATGTTTCCGCATACATGAAATCTTTGTGTTTTTAAGGTGCGATATATGCGAGATTGGCTTTTCCGATCGTTTCGCACTGAAGCGTCACCGTGCGATCCACGAGAAGTACGGTCAGACCGCGCGAAACCAGAATGCGAACAACCCGGCGAACGCACAGCAGGCCAACGCGAGTAGTCAGCAGCAGCAGTCGCAGCAGCAGCAGCAACCGCAGCAGGCACAACAAGGCCAAGTCGTGGTCGTGAATGCGACTACCCCTGTCACCGTCAGCCAAGGGCAAGGCCAAGTTATACTCGACGAGGTCTACAAGTGTCAGGTGGCCTTCCCAGAGCCTAAATGATTCAGCTAGAGAATACCTTTCAGGAGCTGGTAAAGAGGTTAACTTTTATAACCTTTTTTTAAATATTAATCTCGAGAACGGCAAAATCCATGGATATATGATAGAAAGGATATGGATTTTACTCTTGAAAGAGTCAAGTGAATCCTGTATGAGTGACTGAACGGCGCATCTCTTTTTTCGCGTGTGTGTGTGTGTACGGCCACTGGGTGTACGGGATTCTGTGAAGAATATTTAGCGACTGTCGATAAATTGGATTTAGATATGGATAAAGATTTCAAGAAAAGAAACGAAAAAAGAAAAAAATATATGGACGGAAAGACTCTGCGTGAAGTTGCGCGAGTGAGAAATTTCGTGAAATGTATCCTTGGAAGTTTATTTCATAATATACAATTGGACGATTTACAACCGCCAAGATCAACGAAGTCTTTTTGTGTGAAGTAATAGAGAAATACGTCTACCTTTATATTTTGCCATTCGGAAAAAGTGAAAGAACAATTGAATCGTATCGCGGCATACATTTCGTATATAATAGTTTTCTAAAATAAAACGGAAAATGTAATAATAATCGTATCATTCTTTCTTACATATGTGTAATAATCGTTAATTTGTCCATGAGAACAAAATTGCTAGACGTCTTGCCAGTATTTCATGATTTCATGAATGGCATTGTGCAATAGTTCCGACAAATTTTGCGATTAGCCCGATGATAAAGTGTACTTTCGAATGATTGTAACAACGGAGGATTGCGGCGGCATGTGTTTCGGTAATGTAAAGCGCAAGTATAAGGTATCGAGTATTTCTCTCTCTCTCTTTTTTTTTTTTTTTTTTTTTTTTTTTCAACAAATTGAAAATAGTTGAGAGATGTCCAAACCTCGGCCCTTCCGATTTTTCTCGATATCAGCAGAGGATAGATTGTCAATGTTTAAAATTTATATACCTACAAGGTAGAAAATATCTATTTAATTTCGACCGCATAAATTATTTATCTGACAAATGATGAACGCGTGAGTAAGCATGTAATCGACGAGCAGAGAATTCTGCATAACGCCCGGGAAATTTTGTACTTGCGGATAGTGTGCGGAACGGAACGACATCGCGATTTGTGCGAGCCCTCTTCCGTCCAGTCATTCGAGATCAGAAAGCATCGCATCACTAAGATGATGACAACGATCATGATGAAAAGCGGCGAAGGAGTAGTGCGGCATACCTATATAACTTGCTGGGGCTGCAATAATAATAGCGAATATCGACGGGCAAACTAAACCGTTTTATAATTTTAAGAGGCCGCGAACTATATGAGTATATTATAACTGATGAATAGTTGCTAGTTTGTAACAAGTAGCCGAGCTAGATTATATATATATATATACATATAAATATAAATATATATATGTATACATTAATTTTTATATCCCCACTTGTTAAAGCGATCCCGCACCGTCGCTACTTTAAGTATCAATGATCACCAAACGAATAGATTGTACATTGATAGCTCCATACATTCACGATTGGTGACTTGTGTGCTACACAGTATCTTATCTTCGAAGTTATTATTTGGATACCTTCCCGAGAATGTTCTTGCAACTGTTATGCAATTTCAACCGCGCGGATATTTCTTTTTACTGTTATTTCATTATTTTTTTGCATCTTTATTTGTGAACTCGTCATTCGAGCTACTATCGAACAACGTCTCTTCTCTTTCTTTTTTGTATAATTTTAAAAGATTTTATAATGCAAATTGTGCGAAGGAGACAGATATAAACATAAACGGCTTGAGGGTGTCCCAAATAATTCTTTTTACACGAAATTGATCTACTACGGAGTATTACGAGACGGTCAGTCTACGTGATTGCCAATAAATTCGACTTTCGCACGGAATCCGGAATTGGGGATATTTCTCTGTTTTACTAATTAACTTGTAAAATAAAGGTACGCAATTACATAATTTTACTTTTATATGATAGCAATACCTGTTACAGTATTTTCGATTAGGCTAGCCTCTTCATGCTGGATTACCTATCCTCGTTTTCGGTTTTTCGGGATTAGAATAGAGCTGTTTAAGCCGTGATTCACCCGCAATTAATTTTATAGCTCGTTTATCACCACTTCGTGTTGCAACATTGCCGCGTTTGTAACTTTTGCGAAATTGTAGGAAGGATGGCAAATAGTCTTGCTACGTAATGGCTTAGATAAGCTCCAATAAATACGGTTAAAGACGGAGAAACTAGTGGTGATATACGCGCTCGAAGTCGAACTGTCGGGGAGTCACAGATTAGATACACCTAAGTTAAAATATGAATCATAGTCAGCACGTAATGCAGCATCGTAAGTTTTATCACGAAACGGCAATACTTGGTTCTCTCTTTCTGTATTGCGAAAAAAAGAAATTCCGTTTCAAATCGACGCATGAATCCATCTTCTATTTCGATTATGATCACGAGGATGTAAAACAGAATAAAGATATCTTCGATCCTAACACTTAGTACATTCTGCACAGGAGCGACGTTTCTTCTTTTTCTCTTAACGTTTGTTCAGAGAGAACCCTTCCTGATAGGTAGTTTTTATCGAAGCGGGAACGTCACACTTCAGTATTCTGTATATTTACTAGAGTAGGCGCAGATTATTCGATTGTGTTTCATTGCAGACAGTATTATTAATTGTCATGCCTTTTTTCGAAGTGGTACATACATACACACCAAACAAACGAACAACGAACATGAAAAAATTTTCAATCAACAAAATAAATTTAATTAGAATCCATTCCGAAAAGTTCCACAATGTTTCCAGGGCACGTATTATGAAACTTTTCGGAATGGATTCCGATCGGAATTGTTCAGTTATTTCTCAGATTTGTATTGTCTCTTCTAGGGAAAACGAAATAATTCCAATCGGAATCTTCGCGCGGTCGAACAATTCGACAAAAATTTGCATTTGCTGTTAAAATTTAAAGAATTCGTTGCTTGTTTGTTCGTTGCGCATACACTCTTACCCGCGGACAATTTATGAACTTTAAAAAAAGTAACGCGAATAGGGTGACAATAAAGCGACTCTTGTACGTTTCACAATCATGTCCTTGTAAGATTAGGAGAAAATGCGCAGTATTGTCGTACAATACACGCTTAGCTGTTAAATTAGACGCAGGGATTTTTTTTCGAAATATCTCAAATCTCCGTGATTCATCCGATCCGACCAGGAAAAGAAATTATTTTAGTTCGTTCATGTTTATTTTTGTGCGACGGTCGAAAGTTGAATAACATTCAACGATAATTGACGTGCGTGAACGTCTGATATACATATGTTTTATATCATTTTGTCTTATCGACTTTTTAGTATTTTCTCTCAAATAAATTTCGCATGTTTATGTATTAATTTTATAAATTTACAAAACTGGGAAATTTTCTACAGTTTTATTGCGTTGTAGAAATTTTGACTATGATCGAACGTTTGTGTACAGAAGCACAGTTATATCTACGTCCACCTGCAGATACAAGATTATGAACTACGATTAAAAATATTTCAAAACCGAATAGGAGGGCTCTAATCGGCGTCGCGGAATAACATGATGTAAAACAAAAAATATACAAGACTAATAAGAATCACGGCGCGATTGATAGCGGCAATGTGAGCGATGTTCTCGACACGATGCGTTTTCAATTAATATTCACGTGAAACCTATTTTTGGGGGAAAAAGTCTCTATTTTGATTACATCGCTAACTCTATTGAAACTGTGATTAGACGGTCAAATTTACGGTAGTAACACGGCTTAAATAAGCGTCCACATCAAAACTTAAGACAAATACTCTTAGAACTGTTCACGAACGAATACTTTGCGTTGACGAGCGCGCGGACGAAACCATACTTTTTCGACCATACTTTTGTACACTTATACCTGCGTTGAAAAACTCCTAATTAAGGAGTCGAGAAGAATTGTGAAAATCGCAAGATAACCAAAGCGAGGTGTATGAATGTAATTACGAATTGTTAGACGCGACTCGAATCAGTACTTCTAAGTAACTTGTCGAGAATTGCTGCAGCAGATACGGCGCTGCGTCCCAGAATGTGTTATTACTTCATTATCACGTTTAAATATTTTTTTGCAGATCTATTAGTCCGATCCGGTTTTTATTTCGCACGTTCAGATTACGATTGCGACATGGCGGAAATAATCGTGCGAAGAGAGAGAAGCGATTTTGAGCGGTGTGTCTTCCCGCAGCAATTCCATGCTCCGAGATAATATTTCGTAGGTGAGGAACTCGCAGAGCTTCCGTTTGAATCAAAATCGTCTGGAAGCGTCTTCCTTAATCTCAGTGTACTCTGATTTGCCGAGATTTCGCGATTTCATTGTACATACGCATCCGTGAAACGAAGACCCATGCATGAGAGGTCCCGGAAATAGTTTTTCACCGCTATTTCGTCACTATTCTCGTGCATCCGTATATTCCGTATCGAGTGCAATTCATCAAGCGTATCGAACGAACGAGCGGCTCGCCGAGGTACGACTATAATTTTGCACTGTTAAGGGTCGAGGTTTCGGAACGGTGATTACGAAACCGTATTGTTTCTCCGACAATGTAACTTGCGTTCCCGGAAGAATATCACGTACGGATCCCTGAAATCCCTTCAGATAAACATCCGACCCTCCCAACGTGGAACTCTTAATGGCCTGAAAACGTCAACCGTTTTGCGCTTACTGTAATTTTGTATTTACGCAGAGAAGAGGCGTTAACGCGCATCCGCGCCGAATTTGTATATTTCCATTTGCCGAAGCGTACTATTTTTTTAATTGTAGCATCTTACTGTCCTATATATCCAACTCGATGTAATTAACGATCATTTTGACGCATTCATCATGTACGAATGAAGGAGGTCACACCACGTGCGGATTGATTTGTCACGCTCCTTCGCTGGATTAATTTACGATATATATATATATATATATAAACGATAGTGGTGATTTTTTTTATAATAAAATACGTTCCTAATGAATTATCTGTTCTTCATATGTCGTACAAATAAGCGTAACGATATTCTGTAAAGGCGATATTCTGATACCGAATACTGTGGATGTCGTTACCTGCTGAGCGACAAAATTTAAATTAGGATTAAACGGCCTCTCGTAACGTAAGGAAAACTTAAAAAAAGGGGGAAGAGAAGTTTGCAATTTTTTTAAGCTAATCGACGCATTTATCGCGCGTATACGATGACACGTGTGGGCTTAACTTTATTCACTCTACCCGATCGAAGAACATTTTGATAATTGTAAAAAGAAAAGGAAGAGAGGAGAAGAACTGTCGCGATCCGCACATCCTTACAAAGTAAAGTGGAAAGGAAATGTGCTATTAGAATACCATTGCTACGATCCACCCTGTGTCGGTACTTTCTATCGTTAGTTTTACGGGAATGCTGGATACCAACACGTCTTCTTTTTAACCCCCGCCTCCACTCGAATCATTTAATTCGACTATTTTGTAGTAAGACGGCGATGTACGCAAAGGGATGTATCTATAATACGTTACTTTGATGTAAGTTAAAGGTCATCTCGCATTATTATGCTCTATCTCTATATTCCTGTCTCTTTCTTTGACCCACCCCAATCATGAGTTCTCAAAATTCGCAAACGAGAGGAATCGCTTCCTTTGCCATCAATTGTTTCGTTTATCGCGGCCACGAACCGGAACTCGGTGGACTCGACTCTTGTTCGCCCGGAATATTGTTGAAAAAAGTTAAAAGGTAATGCAACGTTCATTGCGGCTATTCAGTATCAAGTTTCCACGGGCAACCTAAAAAAATGTTTTAGAAAATAGAATAAAAACTCAAATTAATCTTATCAGAATTTTACCAGGTTTTGAAGAAACTCAATCTGGAGTGCCGTCTAGAAAATTAAGACGCTTTTTGGGCGGCTCTTATACGCATCTTTTTGATTCCGATTGAAGAACCTCTCGCTCCTCCAAACGATTAAGTGTTTTCCATCTGAAAATAGGCCGAGTAAAAATTGATTCCGGATAACGGAGAGTCTGCTGCGAGTTACGGCCGTCACCGATAAGCTCGTTTTACTTAAATGAGGGGGCAGAAAGGAGGAAAAAGAAGTCGTAAGAAAAGACGTCACTTTTAGATTAGTCTACTGTCAATATACCTAGAACGGTAATTTTGAATGTAACGTGTATCATACTTGATTATCCGCTTAGATAACGTGCAAACCGTACCGAATAAAGAAAACTAGCGCATGATTATATCAGATCTTAGGTGATAACAATAAATGATGTCCGATATGGACATTTTCATTTTTCAAGGCCCTGGGTGACCTTTATTTTCGTCGTGTGGATGCGTGCGTGCCAAGAGAGAGAGAGAGAGAGAGAGAGAGAGATACATATGTGTTATTTTATACATTGATTATGTGGAGAGATAAAACTTTGTAGAATTCCGAAAGGCCACAATAACCATTTGTAAAGCTATCACTTCGTTACTAGATCCATTTTTTATCGAGCTTCCATACATCGTCGACGAAATTACAATTTATTGGTCTTCATACACTTGATTAATTTCCTCATAATTACATTGAGCGTCTCCAGAGCTATCCAGAAATATTTTCCTTGGTTCCTTGATTGACGTCTCCTTATTAAGAATGTATTGAAGAAAGTCATATTACTTCTGCAAAATATAGATTTTTTTTTTCATTTTTAACACTAACTTCTACAGTATAATCTCCATATTAAAAAATGGTGGAAATTTAACTTTTTTCAGAATTTATCTTGTTTAAGTTTAACTTCTTTTCTAGATTTTTGTATCGGCGCATCCTTCGAATTATTTTGTGTATGTCATCGCTTTTTGCAACGAATTTTTTTATAACTTCGACGACATACTCTACTAAGTCTTTAATAAAGTGCCAATAACAAGTTCGAATCTAAATACAAGATTTATCATTTAAAAGCAAATACTAACTGATACCCGTTAACAGCTGTTCGCATCTTGCCGATTTAGTAATTACGAGCCTCGGTTCTTCTGACTAATTGAACCGTTCGATTTACGCAAGAGCGATTTCGATCAAACTCCAATTAGTTTATCCGGCAATTAATTAATTCATTATAGAATTATTTACTTGCAGCAAGAATTTTAACTGTACGTTAACAAAATAGTATAGATATATTTACTTAATAAATTAATCGTCGTTAGTTTTTATGTTTATGTATAATTAGAAACTTTGCTGTAAATAATTTTATCGATTGAGTTAATCGGAGTTTAGTGAAATTATAAGTCATTCTGAAAGAGTGACTTATTATATGTATAATTAGAAACTATATAATTTTATAGTTAAAAATTAGAATTTTATGGCTAAAAATCAGAAATATACCTATTAAATTTGCTATAAGCAATTTTGCCAATTATATAATAAGTTAATCGGGATTCGATGGAATTTAAGTCACTCTAAAATTATACACAGCTAGAGATTATAATTGGAAATTAAAATTATCTGGTTGAAAATCTATCAGATGAGTGAACTTCTATCGAGAAGTTTGGTAGATTCTATAAAGATAACTTCGCGTAAACTCTGATTAACTTAATCAACGACTAATCTTATCAAGTAATATCTGCACTATTTTATTAACATGGATAAAATTATTAATTTCTCGTTTAAGGACAACGAATTATATACAATTAGAAATTTTGTTTTCAACAATTCTATCGGTTGAATTGAGTTAACAATTGAAACATGATCGGCATCGCTCTATATAATCTAAAATATAATTTATATAGCTATTAGGAATACATAAATAAACATTAAAATTATATAATTAAAAACAGTAATTATGAAGGAGAGGGGCTTCCTCACCGATTTGGCTAAAATTTTACAATTTTGTGTATTTTGGTGCGTAAACGTAGTACATATTCAGTAAAATAAAACTGCATATTTTCCGAAAAAAAATAATAATTTATGTTTTTTATTAACAAAAGAAAATAATAATTTATGATTTTTGTTAACAAAAAATATAAATTATTATTTTCTTTAAAAAATATGCAGTTTTGTTGTACTGAATATGCCATAATATATTAAATTAAATGGTTAAAAAAGATAATTCTATATCCATCGCGACGTGATGGCAACCGATTGGCGATTGGTCTCAGACCGTGTGGTCTCAGCCGTCTCAGGCCACTCAGGCCGCAGGCCTCAGGGCCTTGCGCGCGTACATACCGGACTGTGTACACACGGAAATGAGCGTCAACAGCAGTCAGCAGCAGGATTCGAACAGCGAGCATATCGTCCAATCGCGACCGAGAACGTCAGGCGGCCACTTTCAAACTGTCGGGTCGCGATTGGTCGTTCCGTTCGCTGATCCGCGTACAGTCGTGCTGGTCGTGCACCGTCGGCTTGAGACTGTCATGGCGTCATCGCGACCGTCGGTCACGTCGGTGTAATCAGGTGTAATCTCACGCTTCGACGACGAGGGTACACGTTGTGGTGTGTCTCACTTGGAATTTTCAACGTGCTTGGAATTTTCACGATGCCGTTCGCCCGATCGTCGCCGAGGATCGCACCATTGTAAATGGGAACGAGCAGAGCAAAGGTAACCGCGAGATGGAGGCGGAGCTCCTTCGAGAACCGAGACGACTGGTCCCTTGGCGTGTCGCGCGACTTCTCCGATTCGGGCTCGATCTCACGACGCTTCGGCCGAGTTGACAGCCGCAGCCGCGGCTGCGAATCGACAGCGAGCTCCGGCCTCTCCGTCAACAAGACGCTCGCCGCGTCGCTCCGCGATTTGTTAACCCATCCCGCGATTGACGCCGGATACCTACGCGAGACGGGAATGACGGAAATGACGAGATTCCCGTACCGCAAGCACGCGAAAATGACCCTTATCCGCCGCTCGTCGCTCACGGCAGTGAGAACTGAGAACGCTGACAACGCGACTGTCCTCACGTCTCTCCGTGTCTCGAAACCTTGAAAGTTTCACCTGTCGATCGTTACATCGGTCACCGTCGTCACCGATATGACTTGATATATGTGTCGACGACACGTCACGTGGCCAAGAAACTCGCAGCACACAATTGCGAAAGAAGATGTTTATTTGACATTTAAAAAGTAGAATTAAAATTTTGTAGAGAGAGAGAGGTCAAAATGTAGTATATTTTACAACTTTCTTTTCATATTGAAATCTTTTTAATCCAGAAATTGATTTATCTTTACAAACACACATAATTAACTCATTCTAAAGATTCAATTCGTTCTAGTTAGTAATTTCCAAATTAGTAATTTGGAAAATCGTTAATTCTGGAGTCGGTGATCACGGACATCTCTAGTAAGAAATTAGAACTATATATTAATAATTTTGCTGGAGGAAGGAAATAAATATTATAGTTAGAAGAGGATGAAAAGTTATGTGTATTTTGTGGAAAAGGTAGGGACACCATTAGCCACTATGCAGAGAATTGTGAGTTTACCAAAGATTGGCTTATAAAATTAGGAAGAAATAATAGATAAAATATGAAATGATGAAATAGATAGGGCTATAAGGAAAAGTATTGAAACAATTGTGGAAGGAGAAAGAAGCTAGAGTAAAGAAAAGTAGGTAGAATTATAAATATTAAGGTTGCGTGGAAGGTATGAGTGAGTTATTTTGTAAATCAGGTCCACTTCTTGGCATAAACTGAAGTTAATAAAGATTGATTGATTGATTAAAATACTAATATAACTTTGCTGCAAGCAGTTCTCGGACGGTTAAATTAATATTCACATATAAATACTAGTACTCCATTAATAGTAATATACTCAAACTTCCGGCGATACGCTTCACCTGCTAGATCGCTATTTACGTGATATCTACACTTAATTCAATTCCTGAACGGATAGATCACTTTTTTGTTGTCGTCTATAGGATGTGTCACGGTGGGTCTCCGATATTCCCGGCGATTGATTAAGCGGCACCACACTCGTATAGTTGAAAAATACAGTATTTCCATAAACGACAAAAAACTGAAACCCATGAAAAGACCCAGCAAGCCTCCCGTACTCGCTGTAAATTGAATTTATGATTTCTTTTTCTTTTTAATCATACTACTTTTAATTATACTCGCTTACAGATACTTACACAGAAATTCAATGAATCCGAAGAGCTCGTTTTTTACGTATTTCGTGAATTGGGAGTCCACGAAGAACAGATGAACCACTGCCATGTTTTCCCTACATTAAAAATTGCAAGATTCGAATTGTAAGATGTTGTAAATTACATAAAAGAAAGAAAAAGATATGCGATATTGTGAGATTTACTACGAAGGCGCCTGTAAGTAGGCAAGTCGTGGTAAGAGCCGGACATGATGAGAATAACGTACAGGGTGTCCTAATAAATCCTAATTCAACGACAGATCTTTCTTGCGTTTGATTTTTTTTTTAGAGAAAACAAGGAAGTATCATAATTTGCATCGATCAGCATTGAATTTAAATTGAAATTTTTATGACAATTTGTAAGGATAAAGTCTAATTATACTTAAGTGTTTTGTCGGGACACCGTGTACCCTAGAATCTGAATGTCAACCTGTTGCACCTCTTACACGCGTCAACGAGTATCCGCTGCGATTAAGTTAAAGCTTTTATAATTAGTTTTATTACGTGAAGTAATTTATGTCTTTCTTCATATATCGTTTGTCGATTTGGAAGTTCGGTATCAGTTTGTTTTGCGAGAGCTCTACCCTGTAACTGATCTCGAAGCAGCCTGGCCAGCAATTGCAGCTTGGTCTGCGAGGAACGAAAGTTTGTGAATGACCACGCTGTTTTTGACCTCTCTAGAAAAAGGCATAACTCTGAGAAATAACTCACATCTTCGTAATGTTGCTCGTCAAATCCTCGTCATAGAGCTTGACTTCCATAGCTCGTCTGGCACGTTTAGCGCATGGTTCGTCTTTTTTGCCGCAAATTGGCGTGTTTGATGATTCTGCAAATAATAGATGGTCTAGTAGATGGTTCTAGTAGATGGACGAGAAAATTAAAATAAATCTCGCCGTATTATGAAAGGTCTGTTTTAAGGATGTATCACGTATACCTTCCCAGCAAAAAGCATAGTAATCTGAGAAATCTAATATTGTATATCGGTTGTATGCATACTTTAACGGTTGACTACTATTGCAATATCATAACAAGGACATTAATATTACTGATTTTAGTGATTTTAACCATTTTTTATAATTACTGGCAGCGTATTGCTTTTGTAAATATACTTAATAGATGTTCAAAACTTTTGGCTGGGAATCTTGCCTGAATCCAATTGCTAGAAACAAAAATTATACATATATAATCTGGATAAAGACAGAAAGTAACGATTAAATATAATCAAAAATATCACGCAATAGTATAAAATATTATTATAAAAGGTAAATAAATACGCTGAATACAAAAATAAAAAGAAAAAATATCGAGCGAACAATACAAGAAGACGTGGCAACACCTCACTGTTGATATTACTTTTAACTGTTGGCTCCTCTGAACGCCCGAGTAGTACCCTTTACATCATTAAGATGCTGAGAAAAGGGAGGTTAGTAGTGAGGTTAAAAAATGTTGAAATGTAATAAAAACCTACTTTTAAGGTATAAAGGCAAATGAGACATCAGAGGCCGTATATAAACATGGGCTGAAAATATCGGAAACCGGCAACAAAAATGTGAAAAACATATATAGTTACCGAGCTCGCAATGCGACGTTGCCGTGTTTTTAGGGTCGAACGCTAAGATCTGTGAGAGTGCTGCAGTTTTTATTTCTTTTCTCAGAAACTAGTCAGTGAATCATCGTGAAATTTATTGAGAATCTGTGTCAATGTATCCTCTATACACGGTAATTTTTTCAAGAATTGTTCTCTATTTTTTCTTTATATTTGATAACCCGTTAATCTTTCATTAAGAATTCATACGAAATTAAAAAGTTAATAACTTTTAAACGGGTCGATCGCTTTAACACAGGTTTTTGAGATATATAAGTGCACAATCTCTGTAAATTTCACCTTCATCCCTCTATTTTGACTTAAGCGATATACATCCTTAATTTCTCACCACTTCACCACCGTTAATTAGACAATTTTAGCATACATGACAATAGTTTTAACGATGACGTTATTTTTGGCCTCAGGCCTCATTTGTACCTTTGTGAACCTGGAGCCCGACTTTACGAAAATTAAAAATTAATGATATAATTTGTTTGTACTTTGTTTGTACCCGTTTGTACCACTTTTCATTTCGTTTGTACCTCAAAGGGTTCGGAGATATAAGGTGGTTAAAAATGACCAGAACCCAACTTTAAGATACTTTAATTTCATTAATGTCATTCGATAGAGAATCGTTTGTACCCGTTTGTACCACTTTTCATTTCGTTTGTACCTCAAAGGATTCGGAGATATAAGGTGGTTAAAAATGGCCAGAACCCAACTTTAAGATATTTTAATTTCATTAATGTCATTCGATAGAGAATTGTTTGTACCCGTTTGTACCGCTTTTCATTTCGTTTGTACCTCAAAGGGTTCGGAAGTAAAAATATTTTAAATTATTAGACCTAACGTTAAAACGGTAAATCCGCTATTTTTTAAGATATCGCGAAACGGTCAACGGGGTTCGACAGAGAATCGTTAGTACCCGTTTGTACCGCTTTTCATTTCGTTTGTACGTTAAAGGGTAAACAAATGCAAAGTAATTAATAAATGGTCAGAATTATCTTCGAGGTATTTTAATTTCATTAACGTCATTTGATAAAGAACCATTTGTGCCTTAAGGAGTAGATATATACAATCTGGTCAAAATTGACAGAAGTATATTGGCTATTTGTAGGCGTGATCGAAATATGTTTACGATCTGTTTTTCTATCATTAATATTTACTTGTACTCCCGAACTATATATATATTACTATATTATTTCAATAGCAACAAAATACGGTTTTCGGTAACTTTCAACAATATAATTGAAAAGTGAAGTAATATGATATTAAATTCTACAGAGGCTTAATACACCCTTGCCATTGCGGTACAAACGGGTACTAACGATTCTCTGTCGAACCCCGTTGACCGTTTCGCGATATCTTAAAAAATAGCGGATTTACCGTTTTAACGTTAGGTCTAATAATTTAAAATATTTTTACTTCTGAACCCTTTGAGGTACAAACAAAATGAAAAGCGATACAAACGGGTACAAACAATCCTCTATCGAATGACATTAATAAAATTAAAATATCTTAAAGTTGAGTTCTGGCCATTTTTAACCACCTTATATCTCCGAATCCTTTGAGGTACAAACGAAATGAAAAGCGGTACAAACGGGTACTAACGATTCTCTGTCGAACCCCGTTGACCGTTTCGCGATATCTTAAAAAATAGCGGACTTACCGTTTTAGCGTTAGGTCTAATAATTTAAAATAATTGTATTTCCGAACCCTTTGAGGTACAAACGAAATAAAAAGCGGTACAAACGGGTACTAACGATTCTCTGTCGAACCCCGTTGACCGTTCCGCAATATCTTAAAAAATAGCGGAATTACCGTTTTAACGTTAGTCTAATAATTTAAAATATTTGTACTTCCGAACCCTTTGAGGTACAAACGAAATGAAAAGCGGTACAAACGGGTACAAACGATTCTCTATCGAATGACATTAATGAAATTAAAATATCTTAAAGTTGGGTTCTGGCCATTTTTAACCACCTTATATCTCCGAACCCTTTAAGGTACAAACAAAATGAAAAGTGATACAAACGGGTACAAACAATTCTCTATCGAATGACATTAATGAAATTAAGGTATCTTAAAGTTGGGTTTTGGTCATTTTTAACCACCTTATATCTCCGAACCCTTTGAGGTACAAACAAAATAAAAAGTGGTACAAACGGGTACAAACGAAGTACAAACAAATTATATCATTAATTTTTAATTTTTGTAAAGTCGGGCTCCAGGTTCACAAAGGTCTCATTTGTTCGTTCTCAAATTACATCAGAGATCGAGATATTTCTTCTGCAATATTTGAACTTAAACTCGAAAAATTTTTTTCTTTAATGACTTATGGCGTATTTGTTAGTTGCACTAAATATTCTTATTTAGGAAATATGATCTAAATAGATCTAATAAATTTATTAAAACTAAAAGGTTAATGATAATTACTTGGCATGTAGTACTGTACACAGTCGCAGAGCTGCTGTGTGAAATTCGCCTCGCACTCCAGAATGCAGTTTCTCTGCGTGTACGTCCGATAATAACGCAATTTTCTTTCGGCCGTGAAGAAGCACTTCCGCTTCCTTTGCGGTATGGAAATTATTGCTGGGTTGGCGGTCGATATTCGCGGCCGTACGATCACTCGGGTCTCCTCGCCCGGCGTGATCGCGAACGAGAAATCAGCGACTTTCGGTGTCTCCACAGGATTATGGAGCAGCATCTGCAATATTGTGATCATATCGTTTAGTATCGTCGTTTTATCGGGGAGTGACGTTACATCATTGTAAAAAGGATTCTATAAGATCAGTCGATGCCTGACAATTCATAAACTTAAATTTTAACAAGAGAGAATGAGAGAGAGAGAGAGAGAGAGACTTGTTGTACGTTAACTATTTTCCTGAGAATGTTTCCAAAATCGCCTTTTGATAAGCTCTCACCTGCGAGAGGGCAAAAAAGAAAATAAAAAGAAGAGTTTCCATTACGTAAGACTCACTTTAAAGCCCGCGCCGGCAGTCGACGAACAATAATACTCATTCATATCAACATCAAGAGCCAAAGTCAAGCCGTAAATCAGTCCAGCACCATAAGGTCTCCATGGTATAACATCCGCTGACATACTCGCATCATATCCCTTTTCAGCATTCCAATCAACGCTCTCGGATGGATACGTTATATTCAGGTCGGGCCAGTCGCGTCTGAAATCCCGTTAGCAGATTTTCAGTCATGGACTATATTTGGCTCGTATTCATCAATTTCACAACTATGCGAGTTTAGCTGATCACACTTCACTCACGCGTTATAGAAGAGATGTTTCTTGGTCACCGAGTTGAAATTACAACAAATGCCCTCGTCGGTCATGGTAGGATTAAAAATCCTTTCGCAATCGGTCTGATTCCCGTGCCAAAGGCAGTAATATAACATGTCTGTGCACGGTTGGGATACCTTGAGCAAAGAAATGAAGAAATAGAATCATTTTCCAACAACGTAATTTAAGATAATCTCAATCTCGTCAACTTTGAAAGACATGACTTTAGTTCTTATAATTATTGTATAATTAATTTTTCTCGGTATATATCAAATGCGTGTACGAAATGAAGCTATGTACATTGATCATAAACCGCAGCATCCTGTCCCAGTCTACAGTCTGTTGCTCGTAAGTTACGTTGCTTTCCGAATTGCAAATATCTTCCATTAATAGTTTATCCAATTCATCGAGCCTAACAAAAAGAAAATCGTGAAAATTTTTTTTTTATATATATTTTTTAATAATTATTTTTGGCGATGGTATTTATTTATTATAATAATTACTGATTATTATAGAGTAATAAGTTAGATTTAATGCACACTTTACCCACGCTCGATCCGTTTTGCCTCCGTCTTTTTCACTTTATTCATGTTGCATATTGTTACAGAGGGAAACGGAAATTCATTAAGGGAAATCGGGTCGGGACTCAAAGAAATAATGATGGGAGCTCCGTTCCATTTCTGATAGAGATAACAAATGTAATATATGGCCACTGTTAGCGCGGTAGTGAACGAGATTATCCAAAATATTCTGCAATAAAAGATGCATCTAGTGTTAAAACATTTATGTAAAATTCTGTAAAGCAAATACTTATAACTGATGACTCATTTATTAATTATGCCTTATGTTTTTCGGTTTTCGGTTTCGGTTTTGGTCAAAATTAAACAAGATTATTTCGGTCGAACTCTAGATAGAAGTATATAATATATATTTTTTAATATACATAGATAATGTGCTATAATACATATACATGTATTTTATAATTATTCTCTCTAAATTTCTTGGAGTGGGAATACTGCCACTCCAGTGAGATTTTACTCTTTTGGAGTAAGATTTCACTCTTTTTGGAGTGAGATCTCACTCCATAAGAGTGAAATCTTACTCCAAAAGAGTAAAATCTCACTGGAGTGGCAGTATTCCCACTCCAAGAAATTTAGAGAGTTAATTCTATATTACATTGAAAATTGTGTTTTAATAATTGTTGGAAAATTACGATCTCTGTTTTGTGGAACTTGAGACTCGAAAATGCCCAAAATGAAAGAACCCCTTATGCAAATTTTAGAATTTATTAGACAGAGAACTTTATACCTTTCTACGATTGACAATCCTGAGTCACCGACGTAACGCAAACCGTGAAGAGTGCTGTACGAGCAATACTGCTTGGCAAGCTCACTGATCTCTGTGCATCTTTCATGCTTCTTCCCAGTTTTCGATCTAAGAGCAATACTAGTTTGGATAGATGATATATTATTGGCATTTATATATTAATTAAAGAGACCTCTACCTTTCCGTTTTTCCGTTCGCTTGATCATTGTTTTTGTTAGCGGGTGATTCCTTCTTTGCGAACAGATTGTTGTATCTCGATCTCAGGGTGAAATCTTGCGACCGATAAATACCCTACGCATAATTATACGCTTATATCAAGATACGTTTGTTCGTACTACTCATGTTTTATCTTCGATTGGTAGCGCGTACGAGATACGCATTGACACTCTTTTCGCGGCGTTCAACTTCTTCGCGCGGAATTGATTTCAGAGACTTCCCGGGTGTTAATCTTACCTTCGTGTGATCGCGAGACGCGAATCCTTCCAATCGTTGGGGCGGCCTGTAGGGATTCTGCAGGTGCACGGTGTTAACGGAGTACGATGGGATGGCGTCGTTGCTGGTCTTTAGATAATCAAGCGACGCTCTATCGGCGGTGTTGTAATAATTCTCATTGGAATTGCGGTTGTAGGTTCGCGACGGCATCACGGGCGCATTGAATATCTTCATGCGGACGTAATCGGGCGCTCGGTCGACATTCGAGGTAAGATGCGTTAAAATTTGCGCGTCGTTCCACAGGTTGAAAGTCGGCCTTTTCTTCTCTCGCTCCGAAGAATCCTCCATTTCACGATCATTCTCTCTCTTCATTCATTGCGATGTCATTCAACTCGTTCGATGATTTTATCTCTTAACGCAGGCCCTATTAAATCGCTTAGTTCGGTAAATTTGGAAAAAAAAGAATGTTGCTTGCATTTGCGTTTCTTTCTCCTTTTCTGATTACGTAGATCGACGATCTTTCATCACGCGATCACGCCTTTACCCGAGAATTTTATCGCATAAAAGATTTTAATAATTGACAAAAACACATTTCCTTTTTTTCGATTAGCATTAAATCCTACATTAGTATTAATTAATATTATTTATCGCATAGCAATTTTCCTTATCGTACGAAAGGCGAACGTTTATCGTGAATCTCGTCGGGTAATGCTGTCGCCTAATCAGGAAGAAGCTCCTTCTGTCGCGTGACTTTTCCAAACTACCCCCCAAGACGGCCGACAGCTGACTGAAGTGTCACAATAGTGGCGAGTGTCCTTCCAACTTTGGCGATACGACACTCGTAAGCCTCGTAGACCCTTGTGCTCATATGCGTGTGCGCACTTGTGATCTTCCAGATAAAAGAATATTATTGTTATTCTAACATTGTTGTACTAACGAGAGATAAGATCGCAAACAACCGACATAAACGTGGCGATTGCGACTCTAAATTACGTTATTTTACTTCTTGTGGAGGAACATATAGAGAGTCAGATTTGACTCTAATGAACAGATTCTTCGAATGACAGTCAAACTAGCCGCACAGAACCAGCCGCATTCAGGGGCGAATAGCCTCTGCGGGCCCCGGCGCAAAAAATTTTGCATTCTGCATTTAAATTAATAAAAAATCTACAGATCAGTTATATAAAGAATAAACATAGTCGCAAAATTTATTTCAAGTGCATCTGAGTATGCTGAGTGAAGAAATTTGCGATTTTCCCGCATTTTCCATTACGCGTTATAGAGATTCGTGACATATATTGAATATAACAATTTTTAGTGGTCCTGTGCCACTTTTAAATGAGCTGGAGATTGTTATACGAAAAATAAACAATACGAAAAAATTTATTTCAAGTGCATTTAAGCGCGCTAAGTGAAGAAATTTGCAATTTTCCCGCATTTTTTATTACGCGTTATAGAGATTCGTGACATATATTGAATTAATATAATAATTTTTAGTGGTCCTGTGCCACTTTTAAATGAGCTGGGGAATGTTATACGAAGAATAAACAATATGAAAAAATTTATTTAAAGTGCATCTGAGCATGCTGAGTAAAGAAATTTGCGATTTTATTATAAAAAATGCGGGAAAATCGCAAATTTCTTCACTCTGCATGCTCAGACGCACATGAAATAATTTTTTTCATATTGTTTATTTTTCGTATAACAATCTCCAGCTCATACGGAAGTGGCACAGGACCACCAAAAATTATTAAATTCAATATATGTCACAAATCTCTATAACGCGTAACGAAAACTGCGAAAAAATTGACTATAATAATTTTTACTGGTCTTGTGCCACTTCCACATGAGCTGGAGATTGTTATACGAAGAATAAACAATATGAAAAAAATTATTTCAAGTTTATCTGAGCATGCAGAGTGAAGAAATTTGCGATTTTATTATAAAAAATGCGGGAAAATCGCAAATTTCTTCACTCTGCATGCTCAGACGCACATGAAATAATTTTTTTCATATTGTTTATTCTTCGTATAACAATCTCCAGCTCATACGGAAGTGGCACAGGACCACCAAAAATTATTAAATTCAATATATGTCACAAATCTCTATAACGCGTAACGAAAACTGCGAAAAAATTGACTATAATAATTTTTACTGGTCTTGTGCCACTTCCACATGAGCTGGAGATTGTTATACGAAGAATAAACAATATGAAAAAAATTATTTCAAGTTTATCTGAGCATGCAGAGTGAAGAAATTTGCGATTTTATTATAAAAAATGCGGGAAAATCGCAAATTTCTTCACTCTGCATGCTCAGACGCACATGAAATAATTTTTTTCATATTGTTTATTCTTCGTATAACAATCTCCAGCTCATACGGAAGTGGCACAGGACCACCAAAAATTATTAAATTCAATATATGTCACAAATCTCTATAACGCGTAACGAAAACTGCGAAAAAATTGACTATAATAATTTTTACTGGTCTTGTGCCACTTCCACATGAGCTGGAGATTGTTATACGAAGAATAAACAATATGAAAAAAATTATTTCAAGTTCATCTGAGCATGCAGAGTAAAGAAATTTGCGATTTTATTATAAAAAATGCGGGAAAATCGCAAATTTCTTCACTCAGCATGCTCAGATGCACTTGAAATAATTTTTTTCATATTGTTTATTCTTCGTATAACAATCTCCAACTCATACGGAAGTGGCACAGGACCACCAAAAATTATTAAATTCAATATATGTCACAAATCTCTATAACGCGTAACGAAAACTGCGAAAAAATTGACTATAATAATTTTTACTGGTCTTGTGCCACTTCTTAATGAGCTGGAGATTGTTATACGAATAATGAACAATATGAAAAAAATTATTTCAAGTTCATCTGAGCATGCAGAATAAAAAAATTTGCGATTTTATTACAAAAAATTCGGGAAAATCGCAAATTTCTTCACTCAGCATGCTGAGATGCACTTGAAATAATTTTTTTCATATTGTTTATTCTTCGTATAACAATCCCCAGCTCATTTAAAAGTGGCACAGGACCGCTAAGAATTATTATATTCAATATATGTCACGAATCTCTATAACGCGTAATGAAAACTGCGGGAAAATCGCAAAGTTCTTCACTCAACATGCTTAGATGCACTTGAAATAAATTTTGTGATAATGTTTATTCTTTATATAAGTGATCTGTAGAGTTTTTATTAATTTAAATGCAAAATGCAAAATTTTTTGCGCCGGGGCCCCGCAGAGGCCCTATTCGCCCCTGAATGCGGCTGGTTTCTGTGCGGCTAGTTTGACTGTCATATTCTTCGATAGATCTTTGAATTTAATTTTTTTTTTCTAAAGGAAATTTCTGACGAATCATAAACTGTGGAAAGTACCTATACGTACGGAAAGAACGGTTTTCTTGAAGTATTTAAAAATTTAGCTAGATACAGATCTGAAAATAATTTTGTTGCACCATCAAAATAATTATGTTATTATGTAGAACACTCAAACTGATGATTGTTAAAATGATTCATCATGATCAAAATTTTTTACAGCATTATCATCATACTTCAACGACCTACTATAATTTTTCTTCACTTCAGCAAAACCGTTCTTTCCATACGGCGACCGCGGCAGAATCGTATCTATCTCGCCATAATGTGCTTACACCACAAGAACCTCTTTGAGTCAGTCGTTATCCGATTATCCCCAGCGCGGCATTTTTATACATTGACGTGGGAAAAGACAATAAACGTCGCGTGAAAGTACAGTTACGTTTGTAAAATTACGGCTGTAAAACGTTTGATAAGCGTGGCTTATCTCTCTGGAATATCTGTTCTCTCACGTGCGGGATATCTCGTTTAACATAAACGAGTACACAAAAGTGGCGTGCCACTTTTTTTCTCAGTAATCGAGTGCACATCCTTTTGATACGATCCGACGCTCTACTTATTGTTAGATCCTTCAAATCGCCCTCGGTATTTACGATCACGAGTCCGTCGTGGTGCCGTGATGTGGTATAGATAGAGAAAAGGAGGGATGCATTCGCGGAGAAGAGCACATTTTTCTCAAGGAAACGAGACATCGGACATGAACATTCGATCGCGGAGATAATTTTACCCGACCCCTTCGTTGGCAGAGAGAATTCGACAAAAAGTGCCCAAAATGGCAGGAAAATTTTTTATCCTAAAAATTTGTACCCTGGGGTTTTTGAGGGCCCCTGATTACGAATCTGAACTTAAAATTCGAAAATTCAAAATGGCAAATTTCATCCCAATCAAGTAATTTTTTGCATTTTCATCCGCCATTTTGAATTTGCAAATTTTGAATTCAGATTTGTAATCAGCGACCCCAAAAACCCTCGTGTAAAACTTGGATGCCAAATCGGAGCAAGTTATAGGAAAAAAAAATTGACGCACTATTGCGTCAATGCCACACAGGGCACCGATTAATTTGACGCACTATTGCGTCAATGCCAACGAAGGGATTAAGGTCTGAACACAATAGAAAGGTACAAGCAATAGGAATAGGGAATAACACAGGCAACAAAAATAATCATGTTTCAAAAATAACTTATGATAAAACTGAATCACTGGTGATTAATCGCGTACTACAGGCAATAGAAAACAGAAATCTAACGCGTCAGAATAGTTATTTGTGTAACAAGTGTCGTAAGATGAAAATTCCCGGGTGCGGTTACCGCACTCGCCTTCGGCTCGTGCGTAAACTCCGCACCCGGCAATTTTTATCTTTACACACGACTTACACTCCCTATTTTATGTGGCAAGTGCCTGGAAAGTGGTCTATCACGCACGCGTAGCGTGCGTAATGGGGCACTTTCCATGCACGTGTTGCATAAATTCTATTTCTATTTCATATTCCATTGCGTTAATATTACAGTTTTTAGCAGGGATGGGCATTATTCACTAATTTTTTATTTCAATAACAAAAAATTAAAGAAAAAAATGTATTCATAATTTGCCTAATTATTGCCAACTTAATTGTATGTTAAAAACAAAAGTTATAAAATAACTTTTATTTATTATTCAGAATTTGTAGAATAAATAAAAATAATAGTTTTACTCATTATTCGAAATGAATCAAATAACAAGTAAATTTTTATTCATTATTTACGAGTGGCCAAATAACGAATAATTTTTCTTATATATTTTATTATTTAATGGAAAGGGGAATAATGAATAATTTGTTATTCATTATTCAATTAAAAGGCGAATTATGAATACATTTTTATTTATCAATCGCCAATGATGGAATGTCATTCATGTCCATCTCTGCTTACCAGAAAGATAAATTGAAATGTGGTTATTTCTATTGCTTGTCTTATGTCCATTTCTACCAAAGTAGATTAACTTTAACCGCGATTTAACTTACTTTTCATCTTCTTCTAGTTCTTAAAATTAGAGAAAGATAAAAGATAAGTTAAACCAAGATCAAAGTTAATCTGCATTGGTAGAAACGGATATTATTCCCTGTTCCTATTGCCTGTACTTTTATATTGTGTTCAGGTTTTTCCTCATTTAAATCGCGCACTGAACGACCAAACGAAAGCTTCCCCCGTTGATCGGGGGCGGAAAGGCCATCATTCTGTTTACGATAACGCGCGCAAGAGAAAGGAAAAAAATGTGCCGTAATGGTGCATCACATTGCTTCGCGCGCGTCATTACAATGTATATGGCGATTTGCAATCGCCGTTACAAATCGCATCGATCGCGTGTCGATGCAAAGCACAGGATATAGATCAATCAGGAAGTGCAAAAGCGCATATTGTCGCGCGATTATGGGCTGTTATGCGTTATATTTTAACCGCAACGTAACGGGGACGGAGCTTTCCTCGCTCTGCGCGATCACTATCCTTAAGCAAGGGTGACGTTAATTAATAAAAACGTCCGCGTCCGCGAGCAAGCTTATCTCGCGTCACTGCGGTCGTGCGCGTGAATTTTCTTCTATTCTGCGCTGTTTTGCCTTTCGAAAATAGAATTTGTACTGTTAAATTGAATTATTAAATCGATATCATAATGAAATTAATTGCGTTACAAATGATATTATTAAATTAGTTGTAAATTGTGACGTTTTGATTTAATTTAATAATGTATTTATTGAATTAATCATTCAATCGTGTACCATCATGCTTGTTATATGATATTACAAATTACATTATTAAATTGAAATTATTAAATAATCTGTATGCAATGCGTAACTTTAATATCTGAAGAATACGTTAACATTTTTAAATTAAATTAATGACGCTCGTCGATCGTCAAAAGCATGGGAGATGTGAACAGTTCGTATCATATAGAGTGTCTCATGACTCGAGATCCATACATTAAGGACGTGTTATTGAAGTCATTTAAAGTTGAAACGAGTTGAAATTATTTAATAAACATATGTCCGTAAGAACTACAACCATTGAAAGTTGATATAAATATATGAAAAAGGAAAGAAAAAGACATTTAATTTAACTTGTTTATTTACAAACAAGTTAAATAAGTTAAGTTATTTATAAACAAGTTAAATTAAATATCTTTTTTCTTTCTTTTTTCAAATATCTACATCGACTTTCAATGGCTGTAGTTCTGTTAGGAAGCATTTACGGACATATATTTATTAAACAATTTCAATTCTAAATGACTTCAATAACACGCCCTTAATGTATGGACCTCCCTGCAGTAATGGGACACCCTGCAATGTATAATCATTATAACGTAAAACCCAATGCGCCCCCTTTGAACTTTCCCCGTCATCTTTAAAGTCCACAGCCGATCAGTCGGGTCGTTATCGTAAACACAATGATGTTGGCGCAGAGGGTGACAACGCAATAGAAAAGCGTGTGGAATGGAAAACCACTGCGGTAGCCTCACGCAATTTTCCATCGTCGTGCATAACAAGACAAGAGTTATAGAGTGGTTACAGACTTGTCTGCGGTGGAAATGTTTCGTGACTGCCCCGTCTGATGGATCGTCGCGTCTCAGCGTAATTACAAGGCAAACATTCGTGTTATCCTTATCGATGTTCAACGGCACGGCATGCGGCACCTTACGCGAGTCGCGCGACCGGCTGACGTTCATATCTCGAGCGAAATGTCCCCCTCGATGTTTGCCGGGGTGGTCAACGGCGGCAATGATACGCCTGTCTATGAAATTGCGGACGTTTGGCAGCGAAAGCAATTTGCCGGATAGACATCGGTAATCGGACAATTTTTCGTCACACCTTGATTCGACGAAATTGATTTGACGACGCGGAATACATCGATCACGCGCGCCAGAGCGATTAATTAATCTTTTATTCATAGAACTGGTCAATGATAAATGATCAAAACATTTTACGAAAAGAACAGCTGAATAATTCACGTTGATTACGATAATGCAGAACCGTCGAGAGGAATTTTACGGAGGAGTTGAACGGAATATGTAACTACTAATTATACGACCTGCGTGCTTTAAATAGGGGGACCTTGCCGCGAGCGGCGGCAAGGTCAGGCTTTTTCCAGATAAATACTCTTTGTACATAACGGGCGATATTAGGTCACCGGCGTTTGTTCTGCAACGACGATGTCATAAGCGACGATAATGATTATACATGAGTGACGAGAGACGACGCGCTTTTTAAATACACACGTGATTCTATCGGTACAATTAACGGCGCGATATTACTCATGGAATTATGATATTCTGATAACAGTCAATTGTGATAGTTTATTACGTTCCTACTTTGACATCGTATAATTAGTAATCATATCGAATTGAATTAGAAAAAATGTAGTGGATTTAGGCCAGCCTGTAAATAAGGCAAATAATTAACTCGCGACATAAAAAAAATTTAAGTAAAAATTAGTTTTTATTTAAAATTAATTACAGTTTCTTATATTATTTACAATGTACATACATTTATCTCGACGAAATCAAATTGACGCGTAAATCGCAGTTTATTTAATTTTATATTGTTGATTTTTACTTATTAATAAAATGATTCCGTCATTTGTTACAGGCAAAATGTCGTGCAGGACTAGAAAGCGAAAAGAGGATGAGGAGCGAAAAGTTAACGATGGGGAGCAGGATAATTTTTTCACCGACGAGATGAGGGAGGAAATGGAAACGATGTGGGAGGTAATTAAGATTACTCATAATTCTATTAAATTTTCAATTATATAAAAAATATTACTTGTAACATTCTTTCAGATACCACAAATTTTCCATTTCCTCCATTTAACGAAAGAATCTCTTAATATACCTCAGTTATCTTTATACGAAATGGAAAGGATGCTGTTGATACCGAAGGCCTCTAAACAGCTAGCAAACATCATGACGTGTTTGCTGAGGTATATTAAATCTAACACTGAATTTAATTATGTCATAAAGAACATTATTATACAAAAATCGATTTTAAAATTGTAGTTCCCCGACCACCAAAGCAAAGCTGCGCAAGGTACCACCGATGCCGTATGACTTTTGGACCAATATTCTCACATACAAAATCACGAGCTGGTTCAAAATTTATCGCGCGAAGCACGAAGACGTGACCAAAGTATGTATTGTCGCAAGTTCGCGTTGTGAATCGATAATAATTTATAACTTTGCATCGAATATCGGCAATATTTTAAACACATATACACATTATACATATACACATGATAACATTCACCACAGTGATCAGAAATGTGATCAAAGATTTTTAGGTTCTAGAAACTATCGGCGTTGAGCCAGAATTTTGGAACATCTTTCCCGAGACTTCAATGCTCGATGGTAAAGACTTTGAAGATCTTAGCTTCAAACAAAGGGTCTGGTTGCTGAAAACCGTCTGTGATACAATCATGGTGAGTTCGTAATGTAATCTTAAAAACAAGGCACTATCAAATTAAAAACTGTCATAATTTTTATAGCATACTAGAAAAACAGTTCAGGAAGATATGGTAAACCAACCATGGGAAGATCAGTTTGAAACAGTTTTAGGAGTCGATCGCAACGGGGCGAGATACATTTACTTTCCTCAATTTATGCCGAACGATCTTAGAGTTTACAGGCATTCCCTGGACAATAAGATCTTGTCGACAGTCAAGGTAATTCATTTATTCTTCTACTTGATTGACATTGCTTTCACATAAACTTAACATGTACTTTGAAAAAGAACAGAAGAAATATTATACATGCATAATAACATAATAATTATGTATCTTTGCTTACAATAAGTAGATAATAATAGATATATATTAGACTGAGCACACACGCACGCACGCGCACACACACACACACACACACACACACACACACACACACACACATTGGGTTTTAATAATTGACATTTGAGGTAAAATGTTGTGGTGGTGGTGGTGGTGGTGTATGGAAAGGAGAGATACCTAGTGTAAGATGGGATGTAAAGCTGTAAATAATATCACTCCAAAAAATACTAGTCGCAATTCTCTACGAGTCGGATGATCATTCCATGAGTATGTGCTCAAATCGACTCTTACTTGGAGCGTCGATCGGTTGATGAAGGCGATGAGTATTTTTGCTGAATTTGTTTGTCGGCTTGTTAGCGCGGCTAGGCGCTTGCGAGAATACGCGGCTAATTAATGTGGTGCCGGGCTACCGTCCTGGTAGGGGCACCGTCACCACAGGCATTTGAAAATTCTTTAAATGAATATGAATTCTTTATATTTTTACTAATTAAAAAATAATATTTTTATTATTCTTACTAATTCCTTTAATGTGGATATTTTTATTATTCTTACTAAATCCTTTAATGTGCATTATAGAGATAATTTAATTACCTAGTATGAACACATTTTATATGGAATAGAAAAATGTTCCTCATCCGCTATAATGTTCTATGTAAAAATATCTCATTTTTGTGAAAATTTTTTATCTTTAAATCACAATATCTAATACAATGGTCAGTAAATTTTAATACCACAACATAACGATCTCGAAAATCTCGATATTCATTACAACAGATACTCAAACTCAAATGGTTTTAAAACATACTATGATATTTTGTATAAGCTTTTTATGTTTCATATGCTATATAAACTATGAATTTTGCAGCCTATCAAACAAGAGCGAGAAACGGAAAGGAACAAATTTATCAGATACAGAAAGAGGAAATTGCAAATACACAATAACTTATCCGATCGCAGATCGAATAAAAATGAAAATAGAAATGATGATAAAGATCTTAGTAACAATGATAGTGCCACAGGTTCGTTTATCAGTGAAGATACGAATTTGAGTAGTACGAGCACATACAGTAATAACAACAACAACAACGTAAGCCTAGACGCCATAAGCAGGAAGCGTCGCAGGAGTTTGTCGAAAATGTCCGAGGAAAGTTCGCTGTCAAATGCGAGATCCAGCGGCTATGATACCAATACCTCCAGCGATAACAAATCTGTCGATGACGAATCGTCGCGGATGTTCAAAGGCTTTACCAATACTCAGAATGACAATTGCAATATAGAAATAATTAATGAAATGTTAGATGATTTAAAAACGGAAATTGACGAAGAGAAAAGAATGAGTGAACACGAAAGCAGTAGTGGTGATGAATTAGCATCACAAGAAAACTTCGTAGAATTGTACAAAGATACTGCAGTATCCCGTAGTGAAACACTAATTGTCGAAAAAGATGAGAACGAGAAATTGAGCGATAACTTGTCCAACAGTTCAAAGACGGACGATGAAAAACTGAATGAGATAATTAATGCCGAGAGTTCAAAGTTACCTGAAGATGTATATTCCAAAAGTATCTCTGCTAGTGATAATGTAAGTGATATTTCAATATTGACATCTAAATCGGATGACGAGAAACTGAATGAAACGAAAACTAGTAATAGTAATATTAGCGTAAGTGAAAACAGTTTAAATAAAAAAACAATTTTTAATACGGTGTTTTGTGCATCTTCCTCCATCAATAATATGTCATTAAGTGAAGAAGTGTCTAGTGAGTATCTCAATATCTCAGAAATACAACCGACGATAGAAACAGAATCGGACAACCAGATTCGAAAAAGAAATTTGAGAACAGAAATGAAATTGCGATCTCGAAATATAATAAAATACGATAAAAAAAATAAAACTGAAGCCAAGAAAGATGAGATAAAAAAGGGGCAGGGATCAGAAGACGATCAAATGAATGAGACAGATGAGGAAAATTTTTCTGCAAGCGAGACGCGATTACAAGCGAATGTGGAATGCGATTTAGACGATTATACAAACAATACTGATACCGGTTACAATTTGCGAAGATCCAAGGATCTGAAGACAAATGAATGCAAGCAACGTTTCGACAAGATGTTGTCCGATCTCAGCGTTTCCGATTTTTACCTTGTAGCCGATAGTGTGGAAGAATTAAGGGATCTTATTGCTAGTTTTTCAACGAGCGATTCGGGAAGTAATAATTCCAATAACGTAAGCTTGATACAATTATCTATAATGATTTTATCTATAATATTTTGCTGCTTATTTGCTAAAAATTATGCTGCGTTTATAGGCGGAAGTTGTTCCTTTGTGTGAAGTAAAGTTGGTAAAGAAATTGACTGAATTATTAAATTCTATGGAACCGATGGAGACGACGATAAAGGATGCAATGCGAAAAGCGAAGGCAAAACTTCAAAGAGAATGGTCTAATTTTAAAGAAGGGTATGTACAGCAACATATTCTTTATATCTTAAAGCATGAAATAATCGATATTATTTCTCAAAATCTCATACATCGTCACACATTAAAACGATCACGGAAAAGTATTGTAATTCAAGATACTAGAAAATATCATCTCACTGCCATTCCGCTTTATTAACATACTTTATTAACGCACATGTGCGAAGTTTCTTGGCTTTTATTGGTAATACGAATAGCAAAATAATGTCGTGTCATAGCTTCATATTTTCATTTTCATTATATTATTCCATTTTTTCTGAAGAATTTGAACTACCTGACGCCTTGAGATTGCTACAATCCATGTGTGATTTACGATGTGGTCGCTGTCCACTTCTTCCAGTAACGTTAATTACTTTGTCGAGCATGTATGGTAGACAAACATGTAATGTGTTGTAGCAGTGTGGAGGATCAGGACTCATCCGGTGAGAGTGGTCTCAGCTCTAATTGGTGGGTTCTTGGATCGCAGGGCAAGGATCCACTCTCAACATCCGGAGATGCAACGTTACAAACGTTATCGCAATCTGCCCTATCCCCACTTGGCACCCAAAATACCCAAAAACAATCACAACAAGTTGAGAACGAACACGAAAGTGCGACCAAAAATTCCGAGCAGAGTCACCACGAGAGTCAGGAATCGAGCGACGAAAGACGAAACGGAAGTGACGAGAAACAGACGGACATCGAAGCGCCGCCAGGAAGAAACCAAGTCGCGGAAGAGGGAGAGAAACAGGAACACGAGGGAAATGAGAGCGCGTCAAACGACGAAGGTATTCCTTCGTCTTCCATCCAGGTATCTTGTTCTTCTTTTATACTGAAAACGATACGTCCTTGCAGATGCAGAGGAAACGCAATACAGTAGACGAGTACTACGAGCGCGCGGCGTCTCTTCGTACACAGAACAGCTCTATTCAGACGACGAGAGCGACGAGAACGAGCTGGAAGAATGGACCGATGTTGAGGCAGTGTATGCGGCTCCCGGCACACAGGCTAATACACCCGCTTCTCACGTTGACCCGAAAGACCGAAACACTGGCAACTGGTCGGAAGAGGAGGACTCAGACCAGGATTGGATTCTACCGAGCTCTCGCAAAAGGAAAAATAAACGTTCGTGTGAGTGTCCGAATTTCCAAGAAAAAAACTGGACCATTGTATCTTTTCTCTATTGATGCTAAAGTTCTCATAGAATTTAAAATTTGTCTTTTGTGATGGAACATTATTGATAGTCCATTTTAATAAAAAAATAAAAATAAAAAAATACTGGTAGAAAAATGCTATAAAATCATAAATGTTGTATCATTTAACACTTTTATAACTTTAACATTTGTATTGTTTTAGCTACCAATCGAAGGTTAAAATCATTCGAGCATAAGCTGCAGAACATTAAGGAAAATGCATCTCAAAGCAATGTAACGCAATCTGAAATTTCTCATTCTGCTAATGCGAAAATTATCAAAGATAAGCTGAAGGGTAAACTCAAAGATAGAGAACCCGAAAAAAGAGCTGAATCGCAAATCTCTGGTGATACTATTGCATCTGCAGTGAGCAAAAATCCTAACGGAACAGTGCCTTCCACAGATACGATCTGCAAGATTGAATCTGTCAAAAGTGTGCACTCGGAACTTGACATTAAAGATGAGGGTCCGCCGTACGAATCCAATTCAACAAGCCACTACGGACAGAGTAACTACGTACCCGCGAATTCGCAACAAAACTATTATTACGTGATGCCGCAGAATCCTGGAGTCGTACCCCAGGGAGCAATCCAGGGAGTCGTGCCGCAAGCTCCGCATGTGGGTTACTACATGCAGCCCTATATGATGCATACCCCTCCACGGGGTAAGTTTCTGCCCGTCGCTCAGCAGCAACAGCAAGCTGTTTATCAACAGCAGAATCCGCGGATGATGGTAGCCCAACCATACGTCAACAATACGAGTTATGTGCCCTATGCAGCGCAATCAAGGCCTCAGGCAAGGTACATGGTACCTGGGCCGATGACAAATCAGCCAAACCCGCAGAATCCAGTTTATTACCCGGGTACTCCCAGGCCGCAGAATAGATACAGCCAGAATAACAAATCTGCGGCGCCGCGACAGAACTTGCAGCACCCTAACGGCGCGGCGACAAGGAGCAATAGCACGCCTGTCAGAGGCAATTGTCAAAGGCCCACCAACTCGAAAATCATAAGAGGCGACGTTCCTCCACAACCTTTATCGAGGGCAAGGCGAAAAACATCACAGACATCCAGCACGGAGAACAGCGGACAAAAGGTCACATCCGTGATCATGCTCAGTGACAGCGACGATGAGATAGAAATGATCGTCATGGAGAAAACTCCCACCACTACCACAGGGAAAACAACTCCAACCAACAGAGCTAGGTCGTTAGAGTCTCAGAAAGATGCTAATCAACCTAAACAGAAACCTACGATCACTTCGGACATCACCGTCCCTTCAACAAAAGGCATTCTCTCGCCGCAGATTATTCAGCGAATGAGCCAGGGCGGTATATCCATTACGCCAGTAAAAAATAATCCACCGCCGACGACGAATGCCAACACACAGCTGGTGGTGGTCGTAAACGAGACCGGAAGTCACTACGCCTTGGCATTACCCAACGGCAGCAAACTCATACTCACTCCGGAGCAAGTAGCGCAAATCAGGGCCTCAAACGGAGGGAAACTGATCTTATAGAGCGTGTAATATGACGATTATTTCGAATTACACAAACCACGTGTGTCTTTGCTTCGTTTCCTAATTTTTCGCAATCGATAACATAAATGTGATACGCACGCGATCCGATAAGTTTTATTTTTACATCTGCCGATTTAGTCATTAGTTAGATCGTAAAAACAGAGAAATTTATCGATAGGTGCATCTCGTACGTCAGATGCATCTTACGCAAAGGTTTAAAGAGAATTAATTTAAGATTAATTATTAGACAATATCTTCCGTTACATACATGTACAAAAAATATTTTTAAAAAAGTACTACTTAATTCTAATTAGTTCTTTCTCGCAATATATAACTTATATTTCGACTTTAGGTATAGTACAATATGAAATCTGAATAGATCTAGAGAACAACAGAGTTTCTGTTAAGACTCCTGCTGGCTCGATTGCCAAGCGTTGATAGTACATAGCGTCATAATTGGCAAAATTGTGAGTTACAAAGCGTGAAAAATAACGTTAAAAAGCTATATTATTCTTGCAATTGTTTTTATTTTAGTGTAATGTTTTTATATTTAAAATAATTATCATAGTATTACGACATACCGAACACTCCCATTTTATTATAATTTAATATGCATCTAATTACATGAGAATGTCTTGAATATTATCGGAATAAATGTGCATTGATCTACATATTCTACATGAACATATTGTCATAATATTAAATTATAACAAATATATTTATTTTAATTCAGCAGCTGTCAAACAGCTTGTTTTTGTCCTTTTAGATACAATTCAATTTGATATATGTGGGTTATTTATTGATTACCCAAACAAAAAGGGAGTTTTCGGTATATTTTTCAAGTCTATTTTATCAGTTATGAACGCTTTTATTAAAAACATTTTTATTTTAACGTACATTGCAAGAATTTTCATTATATATTTTCTCGTTTCTGACATCATCAAGATGGCTACTTTGAGTGAACAGGAGCCTTAAAACTTCTTTGTATCTCTTTCGTATTATTGAAATGATTACATATGTATATACATTGGGACATATTATTAAAATCTTCGCTAATAGTGTTTATAATTGAAATTTTAAAAATTAGTGCAAAACATTGTTATAATTGTTATAACATTTGTAAAAAGTGTTTTTTTAGTTTTCTTTACGTAATAAATCGAGTTTTACGAATTATAAATGCTTCATCGAATAAGGTTGGATACAAATTTAAAATAAAATTCGAATTAAATATAGATTCATACTTGACTTTAATTTTGTATTACAATGTGAACAAAAATAAAGTAATATTATATCAAAATGTTAGCGGACTAACATTTTAGAGTTTTATGAAAGAATTTCCTATAAAAGAGGAACTGTTAACTTCATAACGTGTAAAGATAATTATCTTTTACATGTAGAATAAGCTGCCATTGAAAACAACAAAGCAATTTTTGCGCGTTTTTGAGTTGAGAATTATAATTTTTTTGTACATATTTCCAATTATATTAATATTATGTTAAATATTTGATAATTTTAAAGGAGGCAATTAAATTTTAATTGAGATATCTCTTGTTCTTTGTAATTATAGTTTTCATAAATTCTACTAGTACATATTTCTGTAATTAAATGCCGCGACATAAATGCATCCATTTTACATGGGAATTTCTTGAATATCATCGGAATAAATATGCACTGATATATACATATTCTACATGAACATATTGTCATAATATTAAATATTATACATTTCTCACGTACTGATTACAAGTAACAATGTATAAATATAGATGAAGAGATGTTTTAATATAAGTACGTAACTAAGCAACAAAGTGTTTTTTTTTTTACGTATGTTACAAAAACAATTTCACTGCATTTCGTGAAGGAAGTTCGCACTTGGTTAAGCCGAGTAGGAACGTTAAATCGTTTAACACAAGTATCACAAGTAAATGGTAACATAAATGAGCGATCAGTAGCTGGTTCGATCTGATCGATTGTATGAAAATGGGACGCATTTCTCGTTAATTGGATTACAGGAACTCAGTGACTCTGTCTTTAGCAGTAGCATTCTCAACATATAAGATTGATAACATAACTAACATGTTCGTCGTGCGAACATTTTCAGCTGCATTAATATAAGGCCCTCTTCCTTGGGTCGTCCTTGAACGCAGCCGCTCTCCTCTACACTTAATTCTTCTTTCGCGCATACGGCAAATCTTTGTCGAAGGCCAAAAACTTGGACAGGCGTGTCCCGTTATAAGGCGTGTTACTTCCCGGTGGATGAAGCCTCATCTAAAACAAAGGCCGATGTCAGATAATCGTATGCATAATAATGGCATAAAATAATCTATCCACAACGTAATTTTCCTCTCACACTCGGCGTTGATGATTAATTATTTATCTGCACTCAATCTTGAAGGACTACGTACCACGTGCTCCTGACTTTCGATGTGTTCCTCGAGATATCGTGACACAAGTCGACAACAAAGTAATATAAAGAACAATATTTATTCTACCAATGCTTTATTCATGTATATATATTATATATGTATATGTGACATGAAACTAAAATCTTCATGTATACACAGCGATAGATAAGGACATTTATCAAATATTTCACACTTGCAAATTCATGAAAAGTCTCCAGTTTTGTCCGGGTGTTATGGAATTATCGAAAAATTTGGCTTTTTTGCAAATATTTTACAAAGTTCTATGGTTTTTTAATTATTACCATAAGTGGAAATGGGATAAAATTTTTAAAGTAATAGATATCCGTGACTAAAATCATCTATAAGCATTACAAAGTAAATGCTAGCAATATGATTCATAATATGGCTTACTAACATGTGACTGATAAAGCTATGCTAGTTGAACCCTCATATAAAAGCAATAATACTTTCCGAAGCTCCGTCAAAGGATTAATGATCAATCACCAAGCTCTGTTGCGGTTAGTTTTATTAATAATGTTATAAAAATAAACCCTTGACGAAGCTTAAAAATTAGAGAACTGATTATTGTTCCTTATCATATCTCGCGTCCTAGGATAAGTGGAAAAATGTATGCTATAAAATATCTTGTTATTTTATGAGCATCTTATTTGTGTGTTAATTATTTTTTTTTTGTTATCCACTTCTTCATCTTGAATATTTGATGTGGCAGTGATTTCATTATTTATGTATTGTTCGCCCGAAGAGGCAAACGTAACGTAATATAATATTACTATTTAATATTGTAACATGAAGAAATGGATAATTTATTTAAGGCAATAATTGCGAGCTTATCTACGTTGTCGTTATTATTTTATTATAAGTATTATTTGTGAATGGTTGAGCTCCCTCCGACGCAGCAGCAGCCCCGAGCATTAGTATGGTGTGTGACTTTGACTATTTGGGTTTTATGATTTGCGCGTGGATTGTGGCCGTGCAGCATCCCCGTTCTACTTCTCGGCGTCAATGACTCTCGATTTCCCATCTGGATTATTGAATCGCTTCTGTAATGAGAAAAAAGACCGACACCAATCCGTTACACGCGTTACGGCGTTTTTGATGTTACGACGATGACACAGATCGAGCGAATTTGTCCTTTATTTTAAAGTTAAATAGGATTAATTCTTTATCGCAAGTTCATTGATCTTATTGACGTCGACATTAACGATACACCTAATTTAATTAAAAATTAGTTAAATTTGGAAGTATTCATGGAAGAAAATATGTTTTTATATAGATGTACCAATAGAAATATTACTCTTCCATATGAATTCCTTGGAAGAATATAAATTCTTTGGAATATTCTTCAAATTGATTTTGTCTTGGTCATATATGTACTACTTCCTTCAAAACCATATAAACAGCTTGTTTTCACCATCGATTTTACTTTTCGCGTAATTTACCACGATCTCGAGTAAAACTCGACACTCACCATGATTCTGTACTTCTCCTTGCAAGCGTACTCGGTTTCGTCCACATCGTTGTAACAGTCGCTCTTGTAATCTTCAGGTATCGGACGGCCCTCGAACTGACAGAGCCTGGAGAGCGGTCTCGCCTTGACCAGCATCTTCTCAAAACCGATCGGCTTGTGTTGCGGACAATAAAACACGTCCGGCGTATTTTTGTCGAAGACGATGCTCTTGCGCATTATGTCGCCACATTGCACCGCAACGAATAGCGTCTACGACACATACAAACATGATCAAAAATCTTTTTTTTTCTTGAAATAACATGTATATGAATCAATTGAAGTTAAAAAATATATTATCTTAATATAAAAAAAATTAAAATTAAAAATTTCAGACATTGCAAAATTATGAATTAATTTTCGCTGCTTCGCGTGATCCAAATAAGCTTATAGAAAGATTTATGCTATACATTATTTTACTATTGTTTAGCGCACAAAATTACACAGAGAGAAATATTTCTTTACATTCGTTATTTCCATTTGTTTGGATTATATTTATTTCATAGAAACAAATTTACTTTAAGTAAAACATTATTTTGTTGAATAGAAATTTTGTAGTTTTATTACATTAAACCATATTAGGGGTATTCAAATAAGTTAGAGTTTAACGGTTTGACAGGTTATGTCGGGTTAAAGTCGAGTAAAAAGTTAATTTTTACACTTTTAACCCAAAGATTAATGTGATAGGTTAATGAGTCACTTATGTATTTTGCATAACCTTAAAGAGTAACGCGCCCAAAGTTAATTAATTAACTTTTTACTCGACTTTAACCCGACATAACCTGTCAAACCGTTAAACTTTAACTTATTTGAATACCCCTATTGTTTAATAGAACAAACACGATTGTTTGAAAGAATATGTTTCGATGAAAAAACATTTTCTTTGGTTACAATAAATGTAATTAGCGTTTTCACCGCTAGGCGGCTGCTAAACTCGTAAGTCAAATTCGACCAGAGACCGTATATAAGGCCCCACAGTAAAAGCGTCTATCACTCGCAGTTGTACACATCAGTCAGTGTACAGTCGTTCACTTAAAGGTTGCAACACTTTTTTTTGGATGGGTTTTGGAACGCGCAGAAATTTTAAGATCGCGATTCACCATCTCTGTATACACGTAGTGAACGGTATGATAGCTGTCAAAGTGAACTATACAAGGTGGAGGTTCACGAAATGTATCTTGTGCGCCGCGGAAAATCTTAAGATATCAACTGGATACTGTAATATCGGGGTTAGTATAAAAGAATAAGCTAAATACACAATTTTATTTTATAAATTAATTTTTATTTTCAAGACATGTGTAACATTAAAAATTAATGTAATATAACCTATTAATATAATTACTTATAATTATATTCATATATTGTGTTATATGTTATATTAATTTTAATTACATAATTAATTACGTAATTAATAACATTAAAATTAATTAATAACATATTAATTTTAATACATAATATTAATACATAATTAATATAACAGTAAAATTAACCGGTGTCTGAATTAATGTTCGGCAAGCAGAGGACATCAGTCGATCGAAGAAGCTACCGTGGAAGACGTGGATACTGAGACCGCGAAGTTACATCACCGCTTCAAAGCCAATCCTTTTCGTCAAATAACGATGAAGTAATCTTTCTAAAAAATTACAATTATAAAAATTAATTACTTACAAATTCAGTTTTAGTATAAAATCATCATTTTATTATAATTATATTAAGTTGAGAAGATAGATTTACTTACATAAAATTGCCAGATCGCTGATTACTATTGACTGTTCAGTAAGAACAGATCAATCGCAATCTGTTGTCCGCTGCAATCCAGAGCGAATCTCTTGTAGAAATTCGTTGTGGGATTAAGATGCGCACGTCTTTGTTCACTCTACTACTGGGATCTTCTTTCGGCTGCAGGGCCCCTGAACCGACATTAGGCAGGCATGTTTGGAAACGGCGATACGTCCTCGGGTGCTGGAGAGGAGTTTGTGAGCAGCTTGAAGACCGGTACCAAGGGTGTTGTTATTGTCAAAAGTGCCACAGAACTTGATGGGCAGCTAGGCGAGAAGGTCACGGAATCGGCAGGCCCAAAGATATTTTGAATGACTTTTGCCTTGTGCCATGTCTATTCAAGATTTTCATTTCTTTATTCGTTCATTCATTTACGAGAGTTGTTCACGTTACAATCATTCAATTTCAAACATATTATTCATTTATTCATACATCATCTTGATGAAAAAACTTCTCATACTTTCTCAGAAATTTTACAAGAATTGGGACTTGTGAAAAATTCTGAAGAAGTATATGATATTTCTCAGATACTTTCAGAAATAATTGAAGATTTTTAGAATATTTCAATATCCGTATATATGAAAATTTCTGACAAATTGCACAGATTTTCTCATATTTATTCAGATTTTTGCAAGGATATATTAGCGAAAAATACTTTATTCTTATTTCGTCTGAGATGTTTAATTCGTATAAAAAATCTGAAAATTTTTATAGAAATTCTGATTAATAATGTGAAAAATTCTGATATTTTTTTACCAGGGCATCCATGGAAGGTCACATAGTAATAATACCGTGTGACACTTCCATATGATTCTCTATTTCTACATTTAATCTTTGGGGCATAGATGCAACTAAATTTTGGAATAACTCGTGCCTTGCGCGGAAATCTTCCCATACGATGAGAACATGTTGCGCCAATGCCTCGCGTCTACGTGGAAATTGAGGATTCCATATTTTCTGAGTAGGTTGTTCCTCTCGTTTTCTATAATGTTACGCGCCCAGGCTCCTAATATGCGATAGCGCAAACCGTGCGGCGTAGATGGCGAGAACAGAGACACAATCGATATAAATCGGCTCAATATAAACAATTAACCGAACGCCACAAAGAACAACGGCTTTTGTCTTGCAGCATTTGGCACAGAAGCATGAATGGACAAATACCGTTTTCTCGAATGAGAACGTATTTTCGATGGATGAATCTGGGCGTGTAACATTATGGAAAACGAGAGGAACAACCTACTCAGAAAATATGGAAACCTCAATTTCCACATAGACGCGAGGCATTGGCGCAACATGTTCTCATCGTATGGGAAGATTTCCGCGCAAGGTACGAGTTATTCCAAAAAGTTGCATCTATGCCCCAAAGATTAAATGTAGTAATAGAGAATCATATGGAAGTGTCACACGGTATTAATACTATGTGACCTTCCATGGATGCCCTGGTAAAAAAATATCAGAATTTTTCACATTATTAATCAGAATTTCTATAAAAATTTTTAGATTTTTTTTAGAATACTCAGAAATTTTCAGATTTTTTATACGAATTAAACAACTCAGACAAAATAAGAATAAAATATTTTTCGCTAATATATCCTTGCAGAAATTTGAATATATATAAGAAAATCTGTGCAATTTGTCAGAAATTTTCATATATACGGATATTGAAATATTCTAAAAATCTTCAATTATTTCTGAAAGTATCTGAGAAATATTATATACTTTTTTAGAATTTTTTACAAGTCCCAATTCTTGTAAAATTTCTGAGAAAGTATGAAAAGTTTTTTCACCAAGATAATGTATGAATAAATGAATAATGTTTGACATTGAATGATTGTAACGTGAACAACTCTCGTTAATGAATGAACGAATGAAGGAATTAAAATCTTGAATGAACATGGCACAAGGCAAAAGTCATCCGAAATATCTTTGGGCCTGCCGATTCCGTGACCTTCTCGCCTAGCTGCCCATCAAGTTCTGTGGCACTTTTGATAATAACAACGCCCGGGTTGGTGCCGGTTTTCAAGCTGCTCACAAACTCCTCTCCAGCACCCGAGGACGTATCGCCGTTTTCCAAACATGCCTGCCTAATGTCGGTCCAGAGGCCCTGCAGCCGAGAGAAGATCCCAGTACTAGAGTGAACAAAGACGTGCGCATCTTAATCCCACAACGAATTTCTACAAGAGATTCGCTCTGGATTGCAGCGGACAACAGATTGCGATTGATCTGTTCTTACTGAACAGTCAATAGTAATCAGCGATCTGGCAATTTTATGTAAGTAAATCTATCTTCTCAACTTAATATAATTATAATACAATGATTATTTTATACTAAAACTGAATTTGCAATTAATTTTTATAATTGTAATTTTTTAGAAAGATTACTTCATTGTTATTTGACGAGAAGAATTGGCTTTGAAGCGGTGATGTGGCTTCGCGGTCTCAGCATCCACGTCTTCCACGGCAGCTTCTTCGATCGACTGATGTCCTCTGCTTGCCGAACATTAATCAGCATTCAGACACCGGTTAATTTTACTGTTATATTAATTATGTATTAATATTATGTATTAAAATTAATATGTTATTAATTAATTTTAATGTTATTAATTACGTAATTAATTATGTAATTAAAATTAATATAACATATAACACAATATATGAATATAATTATAAGTAATTATATTAATAGGTTATATTACATTAATTTTTAATGTTACACATGTCTTGAAAATAAAAATTAATTTATAAAATAAAATTGTGTATTTAGCTTATTCTTTTATACTAACCCCGATATTACAGTATCCAGTTGATATCTTAAGATTTTCCGCGCCGCACAAGATACATTTCGTGAACCTCCACCTTGTATAGTTCACTTTGACAGCTATCATACCGTTCACTACGTGTATACAGAGATGGTGGATCGCGATCTCAAAATTTCTGCGCGTTCCAAAAATCATCAAAAAAAAAGTGTTGCAACCTTTCCGTGAACGACTGATCACACCGGTCACTCGAGTGATGGAGATATGACAATTATTTATATACGTAGCAGTCAACCGACTACTACATATATCATATATAAATAAATAAATAATAAATAAATGTTTAAGACATTTTTTATAAAACATTGATATTTAAATAAAACAATAGTATTATTAAAGCAAAGAAAATATGTTTTTCGTTTCAAACAATTTTTTTATTTAAGACAAAGATATATATTCTTTGAAAAATCAAACAATTGCATTTTTTAGTTTAAACACTGATTCGGTTGGACTATTCCAATGCATAAATTTCTTTAGATTTAAGAAAATTTATTAAATCTAAAGAAACATTTCTCTCTGTGTATTTAATAAAAAGGGAAAGACTGTTCTAATTTTACGCCAGAAAGTTTCTCGCGCCCGTTACGAGAATTAGCTAGAATTAAATTTATGTGCGAGTTCGGTTAATTAACCGCGTCTTCTCATTCGCCTTCTCATCCGCCGGTGTATTGTTGGCATTTCGACGACAGAAAATTCTCGTGCCGACGACATGCGCGCGGAGAGAACGATCGACTTCCGGGAGCAAAAAGCGCAGGAAAATGCATTCGCAGGACCGCATGAGTCCCGCAACGGATGAAAGTCCGGCCACTTACAGCGAGTGCGACGAGCAGGCTGCAGACGTAAATGTTCCCTGCAAAAGCAAAAAGGTGAGTCAGCGCGGAAAAATCAACTGCGCAACGTGGTAGTGCACCGTCGCAGAAAAAAAGGCAGAGAAAAAAGATAGAGAAAGGATCTGGATATTTTACCGGCGGCGATCTATCTTGCGCAAATGTTATAAACGTCGCAATTCGTTAAAGACGAGAGTATGTCGAGGACAAAAACGCAATATCGAGGCGATAATTCTTAGCGTTGCTTTTTGCCTCTTTTTACTAAATCCTATTCCTAAAAGTACCACAATCTTTGAATTAGCTTTTCTAAATTATCCTTCAATTAAAGCTCCTGTTCACTACTATCTCATAGTGACGTCAAAAGCGAGAAAATATATAATAAAAATTCTTGCAAAATATATATTTAAATTCCAATTTAAATAGAAATATGTTTTAATAAAATAACACTTACAATCAATAGAACCGACTTGTAAGATATACTTGTAAGATACCGAAAACTGTCCTTTTATTTTGTTAATTAATAAATAACCATATATTTTTGGAAATAAATTATGCATAACGAAAACAAAATAATATATAGAAATATAAATATGATTTAATTCTTCCCCGAAACAAAAAGATAGTTTTTGATACATTTTACAAGTCGATTATTCTATCGATTGTAAATGTTGCTTTATTGAAACATATTTCCATAATATATTTATCAAGAATTTTTATTGTATATATTTTCTCGTTTCTTACGTCACAATCTGAAATAGTAGTGGTGAGTGAACAGAAGCCTTAATTACTTGGATAATTTGTTAGCTTTTAATCAAATTTATTCATAATTTGCTGGTTAAAAGCCAACAAATTATTCAAGTAATTAATTAAATACAAATTTTTTTCTTAAATTATATCATATATCCCGTTGAGACGTTTCTCATGCAATTCATTCACGATCACAAAACCCGCCGAACATCCGTTAACTAAGGATTCAAATTTAGATAATTTCTTCCAGTCGCAGAATCGTAATTGCGATCACGGCTCCCGATAAGACACTTCTTTTCTTTTTTTTCTCTATCTGCAAGTCGATTAACGTACGCGCGTTTCCACACTTTTCGATTCTAGGTCAGCGTTTACTACTTATCTTCTTCGCATCGCTCATGTATTTTTTTCACGGTCAACAGCCAGAGCTGCGGCGGCCTCGGGAAGCGTCGGCGTCGTCGCGTGCGAGAGCTTCTCTTTCGTTCCCAGCGTCGCTGACCCAAAATCAATCGAATTGCCTCGGCTTTTTGACATTATCACGGCCCACGAGACTTTCCCCGTCATTTACGCAACACACCACGCATATAATATATCCCGGTCCGCAGGCAGTTGCATTGGCCGACGCATAAATTTGCGTTGCCGAACCGTCGAATAAATCTCCTCGATTCCATGGCGTATAACGCAAATATCTTCCGCTCTAAGGAAGGGAATAAATTTGACTCGCTAAACGTAGAGAAGAAATATCGCTTCTCGTTCGATGATAGTTGGTAGCATAGCGTTCAACTAGCTATGTATACTAAGATGCGTCTGTACATGACATTTTCACGACGAGACATTTATCCATGACATTTCACAGCGTCTAATCCGGATCGAGTAGATTGCTAATAGCTGTGTGAGAATTGAATTTCGATTATCGTAGTCTTTCCTCGTTTTCTTGTACGTACATTCCAATATTTTTCGATATCTGTAACTTGACGGAAAGATATTTGTTCGTCACGTTATTTCTCATCCTTACAGCTCAAGGCGCATAATTCATACTTGCATACGCATCAGGAAGTCTCAAGTTCATTGTCTTCTTCTAATTTGCAAACTTTCGCCGAATTCCACGGGAAACTAATAGTGAATTGCGAACATTTCAACGGGCGCTACTTTAAGAAAAATTTATATTAAATTAACAAAATGACGAATATCGAATACACATATTTTATTAAAATATGTCGAAAGACCATAAGACATTTAAAAGATACGTCGTTTTTTCCTAATTTTCGTTTTTAACGTTTCTGAAAATATTGGATTTACACGATACGTTTCTTTAGAATATTTGTGTTAATCGAGCGGTGACATCAAAGCTCAGAAGATAGAAAAAATATTCAGAAAAGAATGAAATATCTTTCCAATATTATTACGTTCTCTTAACATCCCAATATCTGCAGGAATAAGTCATTAAAACAAATTGTAAGAGCGACGTAATTTCTTTAGAATTTATAACATCAAAAAAGCAAGAGACTTAAAACTACCTAAAGGATATTTAATGAGCGTCTGAGAGATCCAAATCTTTTTTTCACGCTTTTAAAAATTACGTATCCCTATTTTTGGCATCCGGAAATTAATACAACGGTTAAAATTGCTCAGCCGTGACGAAACTCGCTTAAAATTTACACGGAGATTGTGACGCGAGAGCTGCACACTTTCGAGGAAGGGTCCAGGGCCCCGACGGGCCCCAGGATCGTTTTCCGCGGAGCGGACGAGCTCCGAGATTCCAGCATTTCCAGCGTGATACGTCAACAGGTCGTGAGATTCGCGTGTCGCAAAGCGCGATATCCGACGCGCTTCGTCGGACGGGAACGGCGCGGCGTGTCAAGAATAGAGATAAAGTGTTCGACTTACCCATGCTTCTCGGACGACGAGTGTACGCTCGCACCTGTTGATTCTCGCCAATCCTCGCGACACAGCGTCTCCTCGTCGACTGAACTATCGCGTCTATCGCGTCCTCCGGTCTCCGGCCCTCCCCACCCGAGAGCCGTCCGTTAGACAGCAGCGGACAGTAGTAACCTGGTAGTAACCGACCCGCACTGCGAAGTCGCGAGAAGAATTATTAATTAGTGAAATGTCGTAATTTCAGTGTGAATATTCAACGTATCGTGACAATTGACTTTAGAATATCACAATAAAATTTGATACTTGATATATTATTATTGCAATTAAAGCTTGCATTTTTTTAATTTTTATACGTGAAACGATAGCCGGATAAATAGCCTGGTCTGCTGACTATATATCAATAGAGCTCCATTAACAACAATACCTTGTTTAAATAAAATTTTCCTATAAATTAAATATTTTCTGAAATATAAAGCTGCGTGAACGGGCACAGTTCCGTCACAAAGTTATGTTGCGCTCAAGGCTTTAAGGTGTCTTGATTCACCGCTGAGTACAGGACGCTTCAAATCGTAAGAATCGTCGACGAGGAATCGTGCGTTTCACGAGCGATCGGCTTCGCGCCGCACCAGATTTCCTTTTATAGATACGGGATGAAGCACCAGTAGCACCACGCATCATCCTCGCGAGTCAAATCGATGAGATAATTGAAGAGCTATGTAGATCGCGAGAGAATATATTAATATAGAAACCAATCTGTAAATGAATTTTTATACCTAATACTTTTCACAAATAAAATTTCAATTTCGCAAACGGACATGTTTAATGATATAATGTTTATTAACGCACAAAATTAACTAAATCTTTTTTTAGCTTTTGGATAAAAGCTATATTATGAGGTATCGATAGGGCATTTCTATCTACGTAAAAACCTTCACTTTTCCAGAATATTGTTTGTCTATTAAATTAATAAATCTTTGATTAATTAGCATACTGTATGCTACAATATTTAAACGCTAACGCATTTTTGGTAAGTCGAGGATAGAAATGTAGGCGTTATGTGGGTGGGTGGCCTCGTCTTTCTCTTATTTGGTCGATGATAGAATCATCGTCACTTCTGGCATGAAAAATATACCGAAGACTAAAAACTATTATTCTGAAAAAATAAATTCTATACATTTCTCACTACGATATTACATCTTTTTATTATTGCTGAAACATGATTGATTTCATTCAACATGTATATAAAAAAATATATCATTGAATGGTTTTCAAGTCTTTAATCATGGTATGAATTAAGATAATTCAAAAAAATATATATATTATATATAATTGCAAAATAATTCCTGCCAGCAGCTCCTTACATATCAGCCTGTAACAATATTTATATTTTTAAAAAAGTCTATTGCATATCTATTAAAAAATTATATTCAATTATTCAAGATTTAATAATGCGTTTACATGGAGTTTCTATACTTACAATCTCATCAAAATTGAAATCGCACGCATCAGATAAAACGTTATTTTCCGATTTATCGTTATGATCTTGTACAATATCTTTCTCCTCTTCTTTAACTGTCTGCGTCATAAGCGCATCATTGTTAGCATCAGGTTTATTATCTTCCTCTTGCGATCTTCTACGCCTAAAAGAAGAAACAAACCGATAATTTTAGTATTAAATCCATTCTGAGCATAATCTTTAATCTCATCTAAGAATATGCTCACTTTCTAAGAGGCTTCTTTTTCTCCAAGAAGAATAAGTTTTTGATCCTTTCCACCACTGGTTTGCATTTTTCTTTCACGAATTCGGGTTGCTCTAGAAGATTTAACACATCGTCGGCGATAGGCGGCAACGGTTTGTCCGGATTAAGCGCGCGAGCCGCTAATGTATCCCACATGTGTTGTGTTCCAGGATCCGGCATATATCCCGGTAAATATTTCTCACTACCGCCAGTTGCGTCATCGTCGGCACTGATAGAAAAATTCAATAGATAATTAAAAATATTGTATAAATATTGTAAAAAATATAATAACTTTGTTCCTCGCATAATTTATTAAATATATTGTATATTTATGTTAAATACGTTATATACTTACACATCAGGCAATTCTAAGGACATTAACAAATCATCCATGGCGTCATCCTGTTCCTTCGACAGTTGTTTCATCACGAATTTCAACGGTTTCTGAGCTATTGCTCCATAATCTCGCTCAAATGGCAAACCGATCTCAACAAGACACTATCACAAAAAGATCTTTAATGTGATTAGCATTAACGAGATAAGAAATAATGGAGAACATATTCTCACCCATGGTTCATTCGGTACATCAACACTTGGAAATAATGCCATCATATTGGCTTCGGAGTTTGCTCTATAGATCTTCTCCACTATCGCGACAACATTTTTGTCAACCATGGCCTGCACCAGACTATAAAACGGTTCGGCAGCCACCTGTAAAGAATTTCTCGTTCATTTCTGTTGCTACGTCATTAAATTTTACGGCAATTATATAACAGAGAAACCTTGCTATCGTACCTCGTTAGCGGGTACAATAACGTAGGTGCCATCCGACAACCAATATTCCATAGGAACGTTTTCTCTCGCAGTAAAACCATGAATTTTATAACATTTCTCATTATCTTTGGGAGTCATGGATTTCTTAGCTTCATCTACAATCGGCATATTGTAGACATCGGTCTTCTAAATTATGTAGGCAAAATTGACTATATAGTTAAATATAAATTACCTGAAACAGGAATGGTCTTTCCACCATAGACGTAACCACGGATAATATCCTCTTTTGTGTGAATAGTCCTATTATTGTCCGTCCATTGTGCGACATTCTTAATTGGCACTTCCTGATCAGGTATGTCAGATGTACTCGTCTTAGCCATCAGTAACATTTCTGGTGACTTTACCTCAGTCAGCATCTTACGACGTAAATAATATGTGACGATACATATACAAGAAAAAAACGTGCAACAATAACTTTTACGTATATTAGAGCTTTACTTTAGAAATTCCGCGAATTGGTATGCAGAAGTCACCTAATGTCATTTGACAGGACCACGGATTCGGCCTAGTCGACGGCCGTTTGTAGAAGCGTACGTCCGTCATAGCATGTTCAAAAGTGAGATATTGACCGCCAATCTGTAAAATATTATGTAATAATTATTATACAATTAATAATATATTATACATGTATTATTCTATCTTTTTAAAATTATATAATTTATCTTTTTATATAATAATTTTTATACAACCGCATTTGTTTAAATTACCTGTTGCAGAACGTTCATGAGTAACATTTCACTGGCTGTTTGAGAATCCTCATCTATAGTATCCAGTGCTCTCTCTCCACTGCAACATGTAATTTTCTTTTTCATTCTATTTTATATTTTTATTCTAATTTTATACCATGACATTATTCTAATTTGGTATTACTAATATTAATGACAAAGTTAAGAGAATCAATACATTGCTATAAGAGAGATTTCTCCTGAACTTAATATCTCCGCAATATCCTCTGCTTGAAATTGGTCAACAGTCTCCTCCTCCTCGTTGAAAGTAGACAGCAAGACTATTTTCCTCTCACATTGCTCTCTGAAATAAAAAGAATAGCAAATTTAATACATATTGACCAAAAATTGCTGATATACTGCGTTTAAATACACTTACACGCATTCGTGTCTGATATATTCGACCGCGGCATAAATTGCTTCCATCCATGAAGAAGTCTGATTTGTGGTTTCCAGTTTCTCGATGCTTTTTATCAAATCCCAGTTTCCAACCTGCATGTGACACAGTTCTCGTACGTTGTCCAATCCTGTAATACTGTCGCTTCTGCTGCTATCTGAGCCCATTAGTATCACTCCTATCTCATCCTTGGGACGTAGAAATATCTGCACAGGATTGTTCTCATGATTGACAGAAACATAGATATGGACTAAAGCCCCGGTTACACCTGATTACAGCAACCTGATCGTTGGCCTGACCAATACCGTGACCTAAAGTAGGTCTAGTCACCAACTATTTATATCGATAGGTAGGGCCATCTAAACGCCCTTTTTATTTTAGGTCAGGTCACTGAACTAAAATACGAGGCCTGACCTGAAGCCAGGTCGGGTCGCCTACCAAGTGTTTACAGCAGGCGACCTAAATAATTTTGGTCAAATTTGAGGTATAGGCCACGGCCTAAATGTAGGGTGTAACCGTGCCGTCATTAACAGTGCAACGAAGAGAAGCACACCTTTTTTTGAATAATATGTTTAAGAATAAACTTTTCCTTATCCAACAGCTGCGAGCTGCTCTGCGTGCCATGACGGACATTTCCGATGTTCACCAAAAAAGTTATACTCTCCTGCAGAAAATACAAAGATTCAAACGTTTCGCAATTCGAATAAGCGTCAGAACATCGTATTATTAACATGGTACAATTTATTAAATAGATTAATAGAAATTTCCTTAAAAATACGTATATATATTTTTCCCAATCTGTCTTATTGCGCTGTATTAACGCGTACTTTCAGATCACCTTATCATCACCTTATCGTCCCATCGAATGAGACTCTTTAACGAATGAGGAAAGATATTAGAATACAACCTTTAATTTCTTCGGTGGCATTTCTTCGCGTTATCGAAGAGTTTTCAGCAAAAATAGTCCTTTGTAGTTTGTCGACACAGTTCCCGGAATGGTTTGATGTACCGGGCTGCTTCATTCAAATCAAACTTATCAAACGTCAAAGTCGAACATAACCTAACTCGCGTGTCACGTGACAATATAACACGACCCCGTGCGTGTTATGTATGTACATGCATACATACATACATACATACATACATACATACATACATACATACATACATACATACATACATACATACATACATACATACATACATACATACATACATACATACATACATACATACATACATACATACATACATACATACATACATACATACATACATACAAACAAACATACATACATACATACATATACATATATACATGTGCATGCATACTTGCTAATTGCTATTGCACAGTGCACGAGTGCACACGTCAGTTCTGCTTGCATCTGCTTGTATCGCCTGGTTGGTCATTGCGTGCAATCGCAGAAAAATGATACTTTTAAACGCACAATTTATCTTGTTAATAAGTCTAAGTCTGTTGTTGATCCGCACTAGCGTAGGAGAGAACAAATACTCCGCCGAGGCGAACAAGGCTAAATATGCAGACTCCTCGCAGTTCCCGACTTCTCTCAGAGACTTGGATAAGCCGTTCAGGATGGCAAAGTTGAATGTGCTCTGGGTTAAGGCCAAAAACGTGAGTAACGAATTGCATATAAAACATATAATTAAAAATAAGTTAATATATATTTTTTCTCTTTTACGTAATAGTTATTTGTGTAACTAGTACGGGAAGTTGAGAATTGGACACGAGTGCGGAGTGGACGCACGAGCCGAAGGCGAGTGCGATCACCCGCACTCGTGTCCAATTCTCAACCCGCACGTGTTACACACCCTATTTTATATTACAAAGTGCGTGGAAAGTGGCTTATTGCGCGCGCGTCATGGGCCACTTTCCACGCACGTGTGATATAAAAATATATACCTTATATACTCTCTATTTCTAATTTTAAATCTACATAAATATTTGCTTCAGCGTCTAACGGATACCAAGCTGCAGTCGATCTTCAGCGATCTGAAGATTCATGACAAAGAGGAGATTGCGTACAAGCATTTCAAGTCTGATGGAAAGGATCCTGATGGTTTGGAAGAGGCGCGTCTAAGACAGAAGCTCATCGGTAACTTTTGTATCATCTGACTATTTGTATTTATTTTGCTGTGCTAAGTCCTAATCTCGTGTAATTTTATCTTGTATAGGAATAATGAGCACATACGGCCTACTGGAACACTTCGCCGAGACCGAAGATCCAAAGTTACTTAAAATACACAAAGCGCTGAACGACGGTAGCAATTATGTTGCTAAAGATGTATTTAAGGATATAAGGCTCAACAAATTGTGGGCTAAAGCTGAAATGGCTGGTTTTACTGGTATGCAATAATTTACATCGATAGAAGTATACAGGGTGTCTGTCAAGATTGGAGAAAAAGTTTATATAAACTTATGTCCGAAAATATTTTATTAAAGTTGCAAGTGTTCAAAGATTCACGAGCAGTTTCTTATAATTTGTTAAACAGAATTGCTGACTCAAAGACAAATGGCTCTCACAATCAGTTATTGTTTACATTTCTTGACTTACTCTCTTTAGATTTGTATTCTGTTACATTTTGATTTGTTCAGCGGTATACGTTTTGATGTTTCATCTAAATTAGTCTCCTAGAATCTAAAAGGCTAATTTAGATGAAACACCAGAATGTGTAATCCTGAACAAATAAAAATCTAGGACCTAAATCAACGGATTTAACATCCCTTGATTTCTATTTGTAGGGCCATGCAAACTAGTTTAAGAAATTGATATAAGACTAGCTTTGAGAATGTATTCAAATTACATTTATCACAATTTCTAATATGCTGGAATATTTGAAAGAATTCAACAGTCATCAATTCAACGAATGGAAGTCTGCATTCTTGCAGAAGGAAGAAATTTCGAACATTTGTTGTAGGTACTATTGTAACAACTTATAAAATCCGTATGTATAAATCAAGACATGTACTTAAACAATAACTGAAACTTTGTTTCTCAGTCAGAAATTCTAATAAGTTATAAGAACAGTTTTTTCCGTGAATCTTTGAACGCTTATAACTCTTTAATGAAGCATTTTCGGGCATAAATTTATATAAACTTTTTTCACTTACTTGATCCTATTAAAGCAGTGTATAAATTTCATCCCAACCTTTACGAATATCTTGTATATCATAAGAATCTAATTTATAATATTGTTACGCGCTGAGATTCCCGGTACGCACATGCTTTTGAGAAGAAGTCGCGAAGCGTTCTTTGACGAGTTGTATGTATCGGGCTTCAGTTTGAAATCTAATTCTGCGCGCGCGTCACTCTTCTCGCGTGAAACACTCTAATTTATGCTTATAACTTTTTTATTTTAGATGAGGAGCTTGAGACTTTAAAACAAGAGTTCCACCATCATCAAGAAAAAGTGGACGAGTACTTGAGTTTATTGAAAGAGGAATCTAAAGATTCAGAGAAAGCTGAAAGTTAGTCTTTTATATTCGCGTATGGTAAATATAACTTTAAAAATGTTATTTTTATATTTATATATTGTATCTTATATCTCTAGATATCTTACATCTTAAATCAGAAAGCTGGAACGAGTTAGAAGAACAGGAGGAATTATCTAACAATATACCAGACCAGAAATTGAGTCACACGGAAAAGGCAAATTTACTTCGGTATGTTGTAAAAGATTTATGTATACCTATAGATGGATGTATGAGTTAGCTTTTATCACTGTTTCTATTTCAGGGAGAAACATTTAGACCTGAGAAATGGATTCGATCGTTTAGACAGACTCACCGCAAAGGGACCAAACCATAAAGATTTTGTAGAACCTAAAGTACAAGGATTATGGAAGATTGCATTGGAAGCAAAATTCTCTCCCGATGAGTTAACATCCTTAAAGGTATAATGATAATAATAATAATTCCAACGTAGTCTCATATGGTTTTCTTCTCATACATATCTGTGAGAATAATTATTTGAGTGCTAAGCTGCTATTTTAAACTTATTTTTGTAAATATCAAAAAAGCCATTGGCAAAATTTTCATAATTTAGATTGTTAATAAACCGAACATATTCCAATTGTATTTGCATTAAAATGGATATTATACATTACGTAGGAAGAACTTTTGCACTATGAATCGAGACTACTTAAGCTGAGACATCTACATGCAGAAGGAGCACTGGAAGCGGCACAGAAAGGTCAGCTCCACGACTTAGAAAATTCAACTGCAGAACAGCACATAAAGAAACATGTTAGGACTGTACAAAAGCTTCATATGGATATAGAAACCAAAATCATGCAGAGGCACACGGAATTATAAGAAAATTATATATGAATTATATACGAAAATGAACCATTGTCATTTACAAAATATCAAATGCATAAATACGTGCAACATGATTAATACATACAGAGCAGTTAGAAATGAATAATCATTTATCGTGAAATAAATGATGAAGTAATTGTCTATGGAAATGTTTATATTCAAATAATTTGTCAACTTACATTCTTAGCAACAATTTTTGCTGAGTAATCTTGATAATTTTCGAACAAAACTTTAATAATTTGTACTATATAAAGCATTTAAAATACATATAAATAATTTGTACTATAAGTAGAATCTCCTATATGAACAATGTATGAACACACTGTAGGGAACTATTTTATTTTTATCTAAGTCGAATACATAAAAAATGGAAGAATGCGAAGGTTGTGTGTGTGTTGAGTACATTTATAATATCTTCAACAATTAAATTACTGAGATTACAATCCAGTGGCGAGTTTACTATTGTTAGTCTTCTTTTTCTCTTTCGACCTCCCTTGATCCTTTGATCCGACTAGCTTCTCACATTCGCACCAAGGTGTGCTCGACTTATCACACAGCAAGGAGATATTAATCACTGTTAGGGAAATATCTGATATAGTCATCTTGATTGTATCCAGTATTTTATACGAGACGTTATTCAAGCCAGTTTGCCGGTCTCGTTTTCTAGTAACTTCTCGTTGATTATAACACTTCGTCATATCTCTCTTTCTATGATTTCTATCGTGTATATGCCTGCAATACATATTCCGTGTGTAAATTGGTAAAGCCAAGCGTTGCAACTTCCATCTAGTTTCATTCTACATCTTACGATGAATACAGAAGTTGACAAAGTTTCATAAAATAATACTCACTTAAATGTGTTATGCGTTCCCGTTGATATATTTTGCGGCCGACTTACACTTAAGCTAGCCTCTTTTAATCTTACATAAAATTCGTCGTCTTCAAGACCCCATCCCCAATATTTGTTGGACATTCCATTTACCTGTATAAAATGCTCCCTGCGAAAATGCATATAGCCAAACAGTAGTACATAAATCAATATCGTTATCTCTTCATGGTTTATTGTCACATTTTAGGGCGTACCTTTTAATGAGTAGGATTCCACCGATAAAGGTAAAATAATGATATCGAGGATGTAAATCTGGCGACGATATATGATGAGGTCCTGTACTTGGATATGCATATGATAACTGATCGTTCATAGGCAACAGATCTACATCGTGCATCGCAATATAATCAAACGCTTTCTCTGTTTCGAGGAAGCCTACGTTTATGAGTGATGCTCGATTGAATCTGTACCTGTCCACCTGGAAAAAAAATTACATATGAGATTCAAACATTGTATTTCAATCACACGCAAGCCTCTCTAGTACTACAATACCTGATTTAATACAAATATATGATAATCTATGTTCTGCTTGTCCAGGAATTTCTGTATGTGTGGTACAAATATCAGTAATTCCTCAAAGCGATCCCTAAATGGCACTAGTATGGCCAATCGATGCTCAGCCTTCTTTTTGTATCCATTAATTTCGTTGGCCGCTTGCTTAAGGTGTTGACTTGGTTGAACGTTTGCTTCGCACTTGCATTCGTCTGAAGCAATAAAATTACGTTTGAAGAAGCCATTTACAGCCGTGTATCCTGCACTACGTGTTTTTTTTTTTTTTTTTTAATACATCAATGACTAACCGATACTGATGGGAGATATGCTGATTATACATGATGTGACGAAGGTAATCAAGATGCAAGCAAAGATATATTTAAACCTTGTGCTTTTCCAAATGTTATCCATGCTGAATAACATTTATGGAAGGATTATCTCATAAAATATAATTTGTCAGTGTTAATTGACAGAGAAGTATCGTTTTAATTAATGCCAAAGATATCTTTCAATGGCATCTCTTTCTCCCTCGAAAGGAAAAGCCGTTTTCTTCTCCGTATTGTTAGAGAATTTTAAGTACTCGATCGTAACGAAAGAAGAGAATAAGCTGATGTAATTCACAGCGTAATCCTTAAAATTACTTCTGCAGCTGCCGATTGCCAATGAAAGCTTGAATGGACATTCCGACGTGAAATTATTGCAAAGTATTTTGTGAGGAGCGCATCCCTTTGGAAGGGCTACCGGCTACCGAATAGACGCCGCCAATCTCTCGTGTCCTCGTTCCAGAGTTCATACACGATGAGCTGCTTGCTCAGCAACGCTTCTTCGTCGGGGCACGAGGTACCTCTCGTCGCACTAGCTCGAACGACCGGATCGCATCGCGAACGTCGTGTCCGTGCAAGGTGCACACGTCCCTCGCGAACTCACGAGCATCACGTAGCAATCCGACCTGCGTGCGCGACTCGTGCATCGTCGTGGTCGTACGTGGTCGTACTCCAGACTCCAGCAGTCCAGCGTTGTTCGCCCGTCGAACGCACACTGTTTATGTCATCTCGCGGCAAAACTCACCGCCACCGCCGCAATTTGACACTTTGACAGATAGCGGATTCCTCCGACCCGACCCTGCACGCGATCACCTTGCGGCCGACTCACTCACAGTTCACACGCTCGTGCATATTTTCCAGATTCCAGATATATGTTCTGAAATCCTGCCGAGGTCTGTTCGTAGCCGAACGATTTGACCCGGAAACTCCGGATTTTGAAAAGATTTATTCCCGGGTTTGAGCCACTGATATGACAAATAAGCGGTCGGCAATCCATGTATGCCATTATTTGAGCCAATCGCGTGTTTTCGTTATCACGCGCGTAGTAATTTTGGCAAGTACGACGGGCGCGGGGCACGGCGTCACAGTCTTTAACCACGTTGCGATTGACCACAGCCACTCACAGCCTCCGGTGCCTGGAATTTTTCCACTGGACTAGCCAATCAGATATTTTTATTTTAAATCAGCCCATTAATGACGTGGTCAATTGAGTCCCACTCCTCAGTGATTCTTTATTATGACTGGTTTTTACACTTGGATCCGGAGAAGAACCAAAGGCAAGAACCAATAATCGTATTAAAGAATCACTGAGCGTTCACTCGACGGACGACGGTTGTGTCCTCGTTCAATGAATGGATTACGTCACGCGTTGTTGTAGGGTTGGGTGTAGTCTGTGTAGTTCGTTACAGTCCGGAGTCCGGAGTAGTCATGTCAAGGGTGTTGTCCGTGTGTGATTGACTCGGAAGAAATGCCTAAAGGAAAGATGTGGCTCCAATATTACGCATTATTACTGTCCCTGTGCTGTTTTGCGCTACGTCAAACTCACGGTAGTTCACTTTTCCTTTCGACGAACGTCGCGAAGACGCGATTAATAAAAACGCCTCATAGAACGTAGTCCTTAATTCGCAATGCGTGTCAAATTATGAATAGTTATTCCTAAAATAATCATATTTTGTATCAAATTAACGTATTAATTCAATCTCAGCGGTCTGACAATGATAACATATCCTATTCGATTTTTACTTCACCACTGATATATTTGCACTGTGGAGAACACGAAATGTTGGAATGTAGAGTGCTAGAGTGCTATTTCGCATATTAACAACTTATAACGAATGCTGTATTGATTAATTATTTATCGACAGGTCAGCATTTCAACAACACAGTCACGTGGTGTACAGTCTCCGACGGCGAGCAGAACAAATGTCAAGCCTTCGCTAGGGCGGTCGACCGCGAGATAGGTGCCTTTGGTTACAATTATTTTTCGGTGCGATGCAAACAGGCTTTCAACAAGGAGGAATGTATGGCCATGCTGGACCACGAGAAAGCACAGATAACTACGTTGGACGCTGGAGAGGTCTTCATAGCTGGACGATACCATAGTCTTGTACCAATAATGCAGGAAATATATGAAAGTGGCGTAAATTATCAATACGCCGTTGCGGTGATTAAGAGGGGCTCTCTGCCGGATGTTAATAGTTTGTATGATCTCAGAGGCAAGAAGGGCTGCTTCGCTGGCGTCGGGACACTAGCTGGTTGGGTTATTCCTATTAACAGTGTGAGTAAAATTCATAGATTACAATATGAACATAATGTAAACCTAATATAATTGTAATTTTTAACACATTTGTATGTATATAAAATTACAACAAAACATTTTTATTCAGCTTATGAGATATGGAGGAATGGAAGTTATCGACTGTAACAATCATGTAAAGTCAACAATTAAATTCTTTGGACCTAGTTGTGCAGTAAACTCGTTAATTGATAAATACAATCCCCTTGGTGAGTTCAATGTAAGAATATATAGATTTATAGATTACATTTCTATCCCACAGTCGTTATAACCTAGGAAATCAATTGCAGGTGATAATTCTGACCAGTTGTGCAGCCTATGCATCGGAAAGATACCCGGTGGCAAATGTACGAATCAAGATCCTTACTCAGGATACGAAGGAGCTTTCCGCTGCTTGGTTGAAGCAGGTGAAATTGCCTTTCTGGTGCATACGACTGTGCAGGAAATGACTTCGACGACATTCGATTTTAGTACGTAGCCTTACAATTTAAATTTTCAGAGAAAAGGAATCGGCAAAATACTCATTTATGATTTTCGCTATTAGGTTCTGTGAAAAAGGAGCAATTTGAACTACTGTGCAAGGACGGTACTCGCAGACCCGTGGACGATTACAGGACCTGTAATTGGGGCACCGTGCCATCTCGTGCAATAGTCACGTCTTCGGCGACTAACTTCGAGATTCGTCGAAAGTATCAAAGATTTTTAGAGAAAGCCGTTCGAATACTGCATAAAAACAGAAATGACAGAAATGACACAACGGGCTTCAGTCGTTTCGACAACAATCAAGGGAGTTTTGACAACGATCAAGAGGGTTTCGATAATAATCAAAGAGGTTTTGACAACAATCAAAGGGATTTCGAGAATCGTCCGGGTTACAACAACAGATTTAGCGAGAGTGACTTTAACAGAGGCGGATTTAGGAATCCGAACGAATATAGCACAGACAATTGGGATCGTAACGGATTCGATCGAAGCTTCGGCGGTGGTGGCGGAAGAGGAGGAGCAGAAGGAGGATTTAATTCGTGGGATAGGCCTGGAATTAACGATACATTCGATTATTATAATAGAGAAAGAGTCCACACTGAACCTACGAATGTACGACCGATAGAAATGTTCGATTTATACGAATCGGCGCCTAGATACGGAATGCAACATAATTTAATATTCTCTGTAAGTTTTGATATTCTTGCATTTGGTTTATTTGCTAATTGAGTTAGCGTTTATCTGTAATGCATTTCATTTTTCCAGGACTCCTCTCGCGATTTCGTACAACTGTCCGAAAAAGATCAAACGTACACCGGGTATTTAGGAAGATCTTTAGACCATATATTAGGGGTGCGTCATTGTCCCGTAAATCGAATGACATTATGCGTTACATCCGATCCAGAAATGGAAAAATGCGTAAAGATGAAGGTACAGTTCAGTCTACATACTTAACAAAATGCTATGTTATTTCAAAAATTATTTAAACATTAATTTTGATATATGCTGTCTGTTGTAGATTGCCTTAAAAGCCCAGCTCTTAAAACCAGAATTACTTTGTCACAGAGGTCACAGCCAAATAAATTGTATGCAGTTGATACAAAGCGGGTATGTACTAAATATGTTATGTTTAAACATACGTATATCTGAAAATAGAATTATGGACGTATAATTTTATCTCCTTTATGGCAGGATTGCCGATGTAACTGTACTAGATGCCAGTGACGTCTACACCGCTGGACTGCGGTTTGAACTCATTCCATTTATATCCGAGGTGTACAATTTGGGTACACCAGACTATTACGTTGTCGCCGTCGCGAAGGAGGAGGATGACAACACAGACCTGACGTATCTCAAAAACAAATACACTTGTCACACTGGAATCAATATGGCCGCGGGATGGGTTTACCCGCTGGCGTATCTCATCTCCAACAAGTGGATCAGGGGATATGGTTGTGATTCTGTGCGCGCCGCCGCCGAATACTTCAGCAAATCTTGCGTGCCGGGTGCACTCAGCACTGAATACAATACAGGTAGTTGAAAAAGAAGTCTAACTAAAATTTCCAAATTGATAATTTTTCTAAGTTGGCAATTCGAAAATTAACCCCTTGATTGTTAATAACGGAAATATTCGCAAAAAGAACTGGCCAGGACTGTTTATGACGGAAAAATCCCCGCACAGTCAAGAAAAGATACTTTTAACGAAGTAATTAAAACAAGGTCCTATATCTTTATGTATTGGAATCGCTGAATTCAAATCTGAAATCAAAATTGCGAAATTCAACATGACGGACGATCTAATATGGCAGACCGAAAATGTAAAAAATTGTTCGATTTGCATAAAAATTTATATTTAAAAGTTTTTGAAGCCGCTGATTTCAAATTCAAAATATAAATTCAAGAATTCAAAATTCAATATGATGAGCAAAAAATTCAAAATGTGGTTTAAATGCTTAAAAAGTTTTGAAGGGTTTTTGAAGCCCTTGATCCCGTTTTTTAAATTGAAATTTGTCAATTTTAAATGACGGATTTAATATGATGGCCAAAAAATATCGCTCAATTTGCACATCAAAATTAATTTCTAAGAATTTTTATAAATTTTTCCGCTATTTTAAATTTTGAAATTTTGACCCCCAGAAAACACCTTTTTTATAATTTTATTAACTTTTTTGTGAAAAGCATTTTTGGCACACAAGCATTTTTTTCGCCTAACAGCCAAGGGCTTAGTAGAGCAAAGTAAAATAAAACTGATAAAGACAGCAAACTCTTTCATAAAATAATTGCTTCTGCGGAACTTTTCTTGTTTATTATTTGATTAATTATTTATAGGCGTGCCTTATGATAACATGTGCGACCTGTGTCACGGGGTGAGCTACCGGTATTGCCGAAGAGACGCTTCCGAGGATTACTTCGGATACACAGGTGCCTTTAGATGTCTGGTGGAAGGTGGCGGCGACGTGTCTTTCGTGAAACATACGACGGTTGCAGAGAATACCGATGGCAAGCGCAAGGAGTTCTGGGCGCGCAACACTTTCACAAAAGATTTCGAGTTACTCTGCCCAGATGGTACGCGCCGTCCGACTTCGGATTACATAAATTGCAATCTGGGCAAAGTCGCCGCCAATGCCATAGTCACGCGCGGCGGGTATTATGGCTACAATGAGACGCAAATCAACGCATACATCAATCTATTTATATACGCACAACAGTTTTATGGCCGAAAGGAGCAGGACGAGTTCAGCTTCAGCATGTATTACAGTCCACCGCCTTACAGCGATCTCATCTTTCAAGATGCCACTCAGCAGCTGGTGGTGATCCCGCCGAACAAGCGGGAGTACAGCGCGTATCTCGGGCAAGATTTTATGAGAGCCAGGAGAATCGTAGATTGTAATGCAGGTGCGTCAGCGATAAGTTACTCATTGTTCGCTACGATAGTTATGATCGCGTTTACTTTTGCATTTGGTAGATAAGTATTGCGAGTTGCATGCATTACAAGAATATTCGAATAAAAATTCGTGTCGAGATTACGAATGAAGATTGGAGATCTGACAAACGAATCTGATATAGCACATTTTATCAATTGGCAATATATACAGGGTGTAAAACAAATGTGGCCGCTACTTCAGAAGTGTATTCTACTCGTCAAAATAAGCAAAAAAGTTTATATGTCTAAAAATGTCTAAAAATTGTTTTCACGTTACAATCATGTTTAAAGAGACGCCAAGGATGTTTTACCAATGGTTCCCTTGTGTCCTCGTGTTTTTGAGAACATCTAAAACAAATTGTCTACTTTTTGTTGACGATATTAATGATCTTCGTCAGCACATTGAAAACAGGTTCAATGAAATACGCAACACACCGAATGTTTGTGAAAGGGTGAGAAGGTCGCTAAGAAGAAGGGCGGAGCTGACATATTTTTGTTGGGAACGGTTACTTTAAACATTTGCTTTAAGATTTATTGTATTTCACTTTTATTTTCCATTGTATTGTTAGAAATAAAATAATAATTGTAACTGTCTTAAGTTTCAGCTCAAACTGACTGTAACATGAAAACGATGCATTTTTAGACATACGTTTATATGCCCAAACTTTTTTGCTCATTTTGATGAGTAGAATACATGCCTGAAATAGCGGCTCACATTTATGTTACATCCTGTATATATTATATTTAACAATAGTAGATATTAAATAATATTAAATTTAGCAATAGTATATTTTATCGCTGCTACGTATCACTAATATTATCAAAGATACATTCTCAATATCAGTCAAATTGTTTTATACATATTTTACACGTATACTTTTACAAAAGTACAAATGACTGAGAAATAGAGTTGAATATATAAATTTAAGCGCGATTGCTGCCTTTGCGTCCGTCCAACGGAGCTATATCTTTAAGTGTATCCGTCCAAATGCAAGAAACTTATCGATCTGGTAATTTAAGGATTATTGTATTTAATAATTTGATATGTATGTATATTTTATACCGTCCACTAATGTTTTTATAATAATAAATCTTTATAAGGTTTTCCATGTATTTTTATATTACGATTATTCTATACGTTTCTATTTAATAAAATAGTATATCCAGTATATTTAACAAAAAGATCAACGGCGGATGCGAAATAAAATGAAACTTGTTTGTGTAGATCGAAATTTCATAAAAAGTATTAAAATTTGTTTTTCGAATGGCGAAACCACCGGAAGTAGAATGACACGCGATAACAAGAAATATCGAAATTACAATTGAATAACGAACGGAAAAAAGAAACCATTGCTTTGGCTATCAAAAATTCAACACGTAAATCATCTTAAGTTTGGATCAAAATTTCTAAAGTCACTGATTCTCATTCCGCCTCTAATAATTCGAATGACGTAATTTTAACAAAAGTCTCAACGCTGCTTGCATATTAAGATACCCCTATTAATCGGAAAACAGATTGTTCCTGCAGAAGATAGTCCACGATAGAGCGATATGAATAGTGACTCTCAGTCAATGAATGCTTCTAAATATGAAAAACTGGTAAAAGAACCTAACACGCAAATCAATAGGTGTAACAATCTCGACAATCAGGTAATATTCTCGTGAAGGATCGAAATATATAGTAGTGTAACGTTAAAATGTACATTCAGGTAACCAATACTCGTCAAATATTCGACAATCTAAATCAATCTATTCAACGAAAACAGAAACCGGATTCTAGTTTAACATCCCATACATCACCTTCATCTACAAATAATATCAATGCCATAACAAGTGAGATGTTGCAAATAATTTTAATCTCTATCTAAATCAAGACATGCATGGAGTAAATAATATCATAGCTGTCTCGATTCATTTATAGCTTATCACTAACTTTTGTTCTATGGATTTTTTTTCAATTCCTAGCTGTACAAATTCCAAATTTTCAGGTAAATGCAAAACCCATAAATTAGTGGACAGCAAACAAGTTTCGAGACAATTTCATCAATTCGACAAGAAGACATTTCTTCTTGATACTTATGCTCGTATCGTTGCTAACAATAACAGGCGTTGCCCTAAGAGATTACGTGAACTCGCTAAACCAAAGAGACAAGCACATAGCGATCAGAATGACTACGCTGCGAATTTCGATTTAAACTACGGCCATGTGACTAAAACTTACCGTGCGGAAGACAAACGCAACTTAAAAGAGTAAAAAAAGAAATAGTTTATAATAGCTCATTGTGACAGAATATTTTAAACAATTTCTCATGCAACAATTTAGCGTGATTACTGCAGTTTCAAACAATTTAACATAAATTCAAGCAATATCCAAAACGATATCTAAAAAAATATCCTAAAAATTAGAAAATTTTTTAGATCATTTTTCAGCATCTGCATTTTTCTAGGATATAAAATAAAAATCTTTCTCCTCTTATAAAAAGAATTTATGAAAGAAGCTAATGCAATAAAATAGCTGGATTTTATGTCACTTTCCTGTAGTAAGATTTAATATAACTTTCCTGTAAGACTCCATTATATAATTCTTCATGATGAGGAAAACAATCAATATTCGACGCAATCGCATTATCAGTTGTGTATCACTTGAAAAATGTGTCAAACAAATAAAAAACGATGATGTTACCAACCGTGAACTGTCGGAGATAATTTTTACAAATCGCGATGAATTTATCGGCGTCTCATCGAATAATCGCATAACTCTCGTGTCGTCTTGGTTCAAAATTCCATGCGCGATTACAAAACCGTGCGTGACCTCACGTACGGCTGACTGTTTGTGGGAAATACTCCCGTACGATAGACTCAAGTTTCCCAGAAAGACAATTGCGATTTGCGCGCGCGTCTTCCTCCTCGCGGTTGATGGATATATAAAAGGCCTCGCATTGCCCTTGAGATGTTTTTAGTGCTCGCTGGTGCGGCACTTAACGTGCCTAACCGGTTTCACGTGCGTGAGTTTCCTGCTCGCATTAAACTTGGCAGTCTAAACTGTTTTCCTCCGTAAAAACATCATGAAACGCTTCTTTGCTATACTCTTAAGCATCGTTGTTACGCTCGCCGATGACAATCTCGCCGGCGAACAACATGAGGTCGCTGCCCCAATTGGAAGAATTCGTGGTTCCACTATGACCACCAGACTTGGCAGGAAAATATATTCCTTTCGCGGTGTAAGATACGCCGAACCGCCGACCGGACAGCAACGTTTCCAAGTAAGCAGAGATGTGCATTATCTGAAATGGAAATACAAAATGTAAAATGCCTATTTTGTATTTTGCATTTAAAAAATATATTTTTTAAAACTATTTTACATTTCCATTTAAATGGTTTTCAGTATCCATTTTCTATTTTAAATGCATTTTTCTTGCAAACTAAAAATTAATCGTGATATCAATAATAACACTGTTTAATAAAAAAAAATGCACAAATACAAGATTAATTATTTCCCATAGTTTTTTAAACGCTGAACACGATCCTGTTTACTAAATCGCTCTATCACGTCACAATTTTGAGCAATTTGCAGTTAAAATTGCAAAAAAGTACTTGCTTTAATATATTTTGTTGAATATTATTATTGTAACTGCGATACGTGACGTGTTGGAAAAGTTCCATTGCAATCAAAATTAATTAGTATATAGTTAGGACTTTCAATCCTTAAAAGGAATTTGTTGTGTCGATTATTATGATTAAAAAGACATTGGATGATAAACATAGAGTATTGCGTCAAAGTTGCAATTATTAATATTTTATGAAATATTTTATAATTATGTTATTCAAATTGAATTTTTCAGGTTGCTGAATACTAATCTGATGTCAAAGTTGATAAATTCAAAATGGGAGAATCAATATAGCTGATATCAAAATTAAAAATGGTCAAATTTTTACTTTTGACATTCACCATAATTGATGGCTTCGTAAAACCCTTAAGTTTGAATAACATAATTAAAAAATATTTCATAGATAATTAATGGTTATATAAGACGCAACTTGTTCTGAAAGCATCCACTTATTCTAAACAGCATTGCAATTAAAATGTTATTTCAAAAGAATAATTGAATGTCTGTAAACAAAATGTAGGTAAACATTTTTTGTAATCCCATATATGCCCCATGTGTGAATGTTTCCATACAGCACAAGAACCTTTCAGAAATATCTAAGAAATGTTTCATTCGATAGGTTGAAACATCTCATAAATATTTCAAAATGTTTCTGCAACAGCTCTGAGACATCTCTGGAATAGCAAAATGTCCGCGATTCTTGCACTTGAAATCTTTCTGAAACCGTGCTGAAAGGTTACCAAAATATATTTGAAACCTTTCAGAGATATTTAAAAAATGTTTAGTTGAGGCTCCGATTGCCTCATCTATTTCCTTTAAAAAATGTTTCATCTGATGGAGTTGAAACATGTCATAAATATTTCAAAATGTTTCTGCAACATCTCTGAGACAGCTCTGGAATAGCAAAATGTCCGCGATTCTCGCACTTGAAACCTTTCTGAGAAAGTGTGTTGAAAGGTTTCCGAAATATATTGCCGTATTTTTTTTATTCGGGCGGTCACCCATCCAAGTAGTAACCGCACTCAAAGTTGCTTGACTTCCATGATCGAACGGGCTAGTGACGATCCTCTGATTCTGATGCTTAATTCGATCCTTTTAGCCTATGTTCATATCGTATATAACCATCTTTATATAGTGTTCAAAAATTTGAAATTATTTATTAACTGGCAAATATTAAAAACAACGCAACAACAATTGATATATTATAAATATTAATATAAAAGATTCGTATATATCATTACATAATATAATATTAATCATTTATATCTGAGAAAAGCAAAAAGCCCTACATATGATGGGTATGGTTTTTAGAGCTGCAATTAAAAATTTCTAAATTCGTCTATATTTACTTCTCCTAGATGTGTATAAAGTTTCATCGAAAACTCAACTGAAAGGTTTGCAAAATCATATTTTATGAAATGTTTCCGAAATAACTTAATTAAAAATTTTCATTACGTGAGAAAGGTTTCAGAAACAGCTCAACTAAAAGGTTTACAAAATCATTTCATATGAAACGATTCAGAAATTACTTAATTGAAAGTTTTCAAATTTATTGCGTGAGAAAGGTTTTAGAAACAGCTCAACTGAAAGATTTATAAAATTATTTCATGTGAAACGATTCAGAGATAACTCAACTAAGAGTCGGTTGTTCCAACCTGTTGGTAAGCTAACTAATAGTTAAATCATATGTCTATCTTTGTCTAATGTAAAGGATAAACAAAGACATATGTATGATTTAACTATTAGGTAGTTTACTAAGAGGTTGGAACAACCGGTCCTAAAAATTTTGAAAAATTATCTACATGTGAAAGGTTTCAAAAACATTTCTATTGCAACATTTTATATGACATATTGCAGAATTCTTTCAGAGATGTTGCACATGAAATGTGAAAGGTTGAAATGTTTTTGAAACCTTTCTGGAAGTTTTCTGCAAGAATCTGTGCTGTATATTTATGTAATTCAATTGTTGTAATTTAAATTTATATTAAAAGAAATAAGAATTTAACTCGGAATTTAAGTTTAAGAAATAATAGTAAGAAATATAAATAATAAACAATAATATTAATAATAAATGAAATATGACCGTTGATATACTTTACTATACGGCAATACGTAATGAAATCGCGGAGATACTGCTGGAATTTATGGCAAGAAGGTGCGAACGTTTTCTAAATGAAGAAAATTCTTATATTTAACATTGGTTGTATTCAACGTAAAATAATTTGTAATTTAGAAACGGGCTGTGCATTTGATACTATTTCACTGTCGAGACTTCATCATCGAGAAAAAACGAGATTAAGCGCCTCTTATTTTTGCGCATTGTGATAGCTCGTAACAACGTTGTGAGAGTCTTGGTCTAGGAAACCGTGGAAATTTTTTGAAAATACGCAACGCCGAGACGGATGCGGGGCGAGTGCACCAAGTGAACTTGACAGATGCTCATCTCCGCTTTTTATCGCGAAAACGGGCACTACGTAGGGGCTTGTTTATATATACACAAGTTTATCAATGTAATGCGCAACGAGTTTGCACATATAACCCATTTGAGATCGTCGCCCACATAATTCTTTTTTTCCTCCCCACCTCCGACGAATGGCGAAACGCAAGATGCAGCGGGCGACGCAACAGTCAAAATAAATACCTGCTGTTAAAAAGAAATAGTGATGCGCTTTCTGCTGATTAAAACTTTAATACAAATATTAATTTAAGGAATTTACGAGAAAAGTGAGAGAGTGTATAATGTGAATACAAATTAAAGAAAGATATTTATTAAAAATCTGCAGACCATGTTTATTCGATCGAACCGTTTATTACCGAATGGGGAAAATCGCAGAAATAATGAGCGGTAAAAATTGTCGAAGCACCCGTTGCATAATTTGGAAATCTGTCCGACATCGACATCGTCATTTCGCGAAAGATTAACTACCGTTCGCGCACGTTGTAAGCAATAAATTGTCAATTTGATTTAACACGGACCGGTCTTGTGCCACACCATGCCACCCCTCTTAAATGATTTAATCAACACATAAATGTTTTAATATTAAATTAGTGAGATGTTGAGTTAAAACAAAAATTCTATTTTAAAACTCACAATTATTGTAGTTGCAAATCAAAAATATGGAAAAAAGAACAATTGTGTAAATATATAATTTATTTAATTTAATGACATAGAAAGAGACTTATTTGCTGATATTTTAATACAATATTATCTGATACACGCTAATAATACAATTAATTACAGAGAAAAATGCCATTTACGATGCGGACTGGATAAAGAATAAAATATAAAAATTTATAAATATAAATAAATATAAAAACATAAACCTTTAAAACAACCATTTTTATTTTTAAAAACCATTTAAAAAAATGCCTATTTTCCATTTCCTATTTTAAATGGTTGCCTAAAAAGTACTTTGTATTTTGCATTTTTAAATGGAAAGGTTTCAACTATTTCGCATTTTCTATTTTAAATAGGTTTGCAATGGGCACCCATTTTACATTTACATATCTCTACAAGTAAGGCATCGGATATCACGATTAGATAAATAATAAAAACATTAAAAACGTTATTGTTTTAATTGTGTAAAATAAAAGAGTAATTTGCATTTGCATCCGCATTACAGGCGTAGCAAATAAAATGATACGAATCTTGCGCAATTTTTCAAGAACGCAAAATGCAGCAAGATACTTTGTATAGTTTGTGGCATGCAGTATTGCATGAATATTATTTCATATAAACGAACCGATATAATAGAACATTTTTAGCAAAAATAAGGCAAAGGTTTTGAATCAAATCTGGCCAAATATTATTATTATTTTTTAATTATATTTCTTCTAGGTCGCAATTCCAGCGGCAGATTGGAACGATGTTTTCGACGCGACCAAAGAAGGACCCGCCTGTCCAGCGATACACGAACAGAATATAATGGAGGATTGTCTCCGTGTGAATATCTACACAACAAAAGTGAGTCTGATAATATACATTCTCAATATACATTCGCACTAAAAAAAAGTATGAAGTCACTAATTGAACAATGATCTTGATCGCAGCTATTATACCATCGGAGAACGATCCCGTGAAAAGACCCGTATTGGTATTCTTCCATCCTGGCGGTTTTTACCTATACTCGGGTAAAAGCTCTAATTTTGGACCTCAGTATCTACTAGACAAAGACATCGTTCTCGTCACCGTCAATTTTCGTCTCGGGACGCTAGGTAAAGTCCCCCGTGTTTTATTACTTTTCAGATACTTAATTCGAATATAAGCGATAAAATTCTGCTTAAGGTAGAATTTAAAGTTTGAAGGAAAACATAAAATTATTATATCGGGATTTTATTGGCTTGTGGTTCAAAGATAACACAACTTTCTTTCTTTAAAAACCTATTTGTGCTTATCTGTATCAGGATTTTTGAGCACCGGTGATTCGAAGGCACCGGGTAATTTGGGTCTGAAGGATCAAGTCGTCGCGCTTCGATGGATCCAGAGGAACATAGCCGCCTTCGGCGGTGACCCCGACAGCGTCACTATATCCGGCTGCAGCGTAGGTGGATTGAGCGTGATGTTGCACATGGTCTCGCCGATGTCCAAGGGATTGTTCCATCGGGCGATCATGATGAGCGGCTCGATATCGATGAAAGAACCGTATGGACCGTACCCGACTGAACAGCTGCACTTGGCAAAGAAGCAAGCCGAATTACTAGACTGTCCCACCGACACCACTGGCTCTATGCTAATCTGTTTAAACTCCAAACCAGTGGAGAACTTCACAGACACCATGCCCAAGTTTTTTGTAAGGAAGATTACATATATAGGACAAGATTAATAAATAGGATTAGTAAATAAGATTAAGTAATTTTCCTACCAAACGATAGAAAATTAGAGAAACAAATATATAATGCCGTAAAAAATCAAGAACTAAAAAACGTAGAGATTTGTTTTATTAGATATAAAAAAAAGAAAGCCTAAGAAAAAAAGTAATCTTTAGCATACTACAATATTCTAGGAGTGGTACGGTTATCCAATGTTAATTTGGACACCTGTAGTAGAACCTGATGAAGTTCACGGCATAGAAAGATTCTTGCCCGAACAGCCCGCTGAACTTTTTAAGAAGGGAAAATTCCACAAGGTTCCGCTGATCGCAGGAGTTACTAAAGACGAGTTTGGTGGTGTGGTCACCTGTAAGAATCTTGTATTTGTATTTTCTTGTCATTGCCATTCAATTCTCAAGTTATAAATAGTGGCTGAAATCACAGAAATTAATAAATATGTAGTAATAATAATATATTCCGTCGGTTATTTTTAGTTGTCACCAAGCAACACGAACTCGGGAATGATTCATACGTGGACGATTTGAACAATGACTGGTACAGACTTGCACCGATTAATTTCTTGTACGAGCGAGATACACCTCGGTCTAGACATATAAGTACCGAACTGCGCCGATTTTACTTTGACGACAAACCGATTGGTCCAGACACTTATGATGGTCTGGCACATGTACGTAAATTGTTAAGAAAATAAAATATGTTATGAAATAATAGCATGTTTGGGACAATATTAACTATTGTTAATATAGCAATATGAATAAAATTAATATAGTGATATAAATAAAATTAATCGCAATTAATTCATTATATAATTATGTTTTGTATTTCAGATCAACACCGATGCAATAGTTACATATCCAATGCATAGTTCTGTAAAATTAATCGCCGAAAACACCGACCAACCCATCTACTTTTATGTGTCTTCTTATCAAGGACGATACAGTTTTGTCATGTGGAACGAAACCACACCATACGGTATTATTTTGATTCTTGTATTTTACTTTTTTATTCAAATTGCTTGATTCAAATTGTTCAGATTGCTTTATAGCACATCACGATTTGATCTTTACAACTTCTGCATAAATTATGTGTAACTAAATTTGTTATTTATTTTATTATTCAAGGCGTGGTGCATCATGACGATTTGCAATATTTGTTCTTTATGAAATTCAAATTTCCATTCTTCGAAAACGATGACCCGGAAATTCCTACAGTAGAACTTATGACAAGCATGTGGTCGAATTTCGTTCAAACTGGACAGCCAATATCTCCAGCTTTGGCTAAGAATGTTACATGGGAACCTTACTTACCAGAAAAAGACAACTATCTAGAAATCTCTGAGGAACCAAGAATGAAGACAGGACTTTATCCCGATAGAATGCAAAAATGGGACAGTTTGTTTCCTTTGAATTCGAAATAGAAATCGATATCTACAGCCAATTTCGTAATGTGCAATACATATACCTACTGACCTAGCTGATTAAGTCATTAAGTAAAAGTACATACATCAATCCTATTACTCAACAAATGCAAATACAGTTATATCATTATTTTATATTAAAAAAATTTCTTTTTTAATAAAAGTTATTCCTGCAAAATTATATTCGCAAAATTATTTTTCAGTATAAAAAGTATTTATTAATAAAGTGTCGATACTTCATTATGAGCCAAGTTGTACTGGCAAGTTAAGTGAAATTATTATTAAAATATATCTTAAGTACAAAAGATCGTCACATATATAACAAATGATGAAAATTATATAAAAAATTACAAAAAAATTGCATTTAAATCTTCGGGTCTGATGATTGCAATCTTACCAGAGGCTCGCTTAATTCCCACAATTTCTTGCTTTTAGCAGGATCCTTTCACAGCATTCGATAACCCACGTTCCTAAAATATATTTAGAGTGTTTTAAGAAGAATTAAAGAAAGAGCATTTAACGTTAAATTAAAAGAATCAAAAGTTATATTACTAAAATTCTTGAAATATTGAAGTTTTTTGGGGAAAAGATCAAGCTTCAGAAGATCAACAATAATTCTTACGGCACAATCCATAAAATATTTTCCCGAAACTCCGTTAAATTCGTCAGAAACTGCGAGATGAATAGTCGTCTGTGCGCCTTGCTCGGGTGTTTTGAAGAAAGCCTTAACTATTAATTTCAAACCCCAAGATAACGGAGCGGGTACGTTTCGCCAGATTCCACTGTCTACCATCCCGGGATGTAAGCAATTTGCCGTCACTCACGAGCCCTCCAAACGCCTCGCGCCAGCTCTAATGTGAAGACTATATCCGCATACTTTGATAGGGAAATATCAAAATTACAACTGAATATAATGAACCGGAAAAAAATTCAACACGCAAATCTTAAGTTTGGATATCAAAATTTCTAAAGTCACTGATTCTCATTCTGCCTCTAATAATTCGAATGACGTAATTTTAACAAAAGTCTCAACGCTGCATATTAAGGTACCCCTATTAATCGGAAAACAGATTGTTTCTGCAGAAGAAAGTCCACGATAGAGCGATATGAATAGTGACACTCAGTAAATGAATGCTTCTAAATATGAAAAACTGGTAAAAGAACCTAACACGCAAATCAAAAAGTGCAATAATCCCGATAATCAGATGTACATTCAGGTAACCAATAATGTTCGTCAAATATTTGACAATCTAAATCAATCTATTCAACAAAAACAAAAACCGGATTCTAGTTTAACATCTTATACCTCGCCTTCATCTACAATTAAATAATATCAATGCCATAACAAAGTGAAATGTTGCAAATAATTTTAATCTCTATCTAAATCAAGACATGCATGGAGTAAATAATATCATAGCTGTCTCGATTCATTTATAGCTTATCACTAACTTTGTTCTATGATTTCTTTTCAATTCCCAGCTGTATAAATTCCAAATTTTCAGGTAAATGCAAAACCCATAAATTAGTGGACAGCAAGCAAGTTTCGGGACCATTTCATCAATTCGACAAGAAGACATTTCTTCTTGATACTTATGTTTGTATTGTTGCTAACAATAACAGACGTTGCCCTAAGAGATTACGTGAACTCGCTAAACCAAAGAGACAAGCACGTAGCGATCAGAATGACCACGCTGCAAATTTCGATTTAAACTACGGCCATGTGACTAAAACTTACCGTGTGGAAGACAAACGCAACTTAAAAGAGTCAAAAAAGAAATAGTTATAATAGCTCATTGTGATAGAATATTTTAAACAATTTCTCATGCAACAATTTAGCGTGATTACTGCAGTTTCAAACAATTTAACATAAATTCAAGCAATATCCAGAACGATATCTAAAAAAATATCCTAAAAATTAAAATTTTTTTAGATCATGATTTTTGAGCCTCTGCACTTTTCTAGGATATAAAATAAAAATCTTTCGCCTTTCTCTTATAAAAAGAAATTATGAAAGAAGCTAATGCAATAAAGTATAATTGGATTTTATGTCATTTCCTGTAGTAAGATTTAATATATCTTTCCTGTAAGAATCCATTATATATATTCCTCATGATGAGGAAAGACATGATCTACAATATGCATCGATCAATATTCGACGTAATCGCGCCATTAGTTGTATTTTGAAAAATGTGTCAAAAGAAAAAAAACGATATAATGTTACGATCCGTGAACTGTTGGAGATAATTTTTACGAATCGCGAATTTATCGGCGCCTCGTGGAATAATCGCTAACTCTCGGTTCGTTTTGGTTCAAAATTCCATGCGCGATTACAAAACCGTGCGTGACCTCACGTACGGCTGATTGTGGGAATCTCGTACGATAGACTAAGTTTCCCAGAAAGACAATTGCGATTTGCGCGCGCATCTTCCTCCTTGCGGTTGATGGATATATATAAAAGGCCTCCGCATTGCCCTTGAGATGTTTTTAGTGCTTGCTGGTGCGGCACTTAACGTGACTATATAAACGGTTTCACGTGCGTGAGTTTCTGCTCGCATTAAACTTGGCAGTCCAAACTGTTTTCCTCCGTAGAAACATCATGAAACGCTTCTTTGCTATACTCTTAAGCATCGTTGTTGCGCTCGCCGATGACAATCTCGCTGGGGAACAACATGAGGTCGCTGCCCCAATTGGAAGAATTCGTGGTTCCACCATGACCACCAGACTTGGCAGGAAAATCTATTCCTTTCGCGGTGTGAGATACGCCGAACCGCCGACCGGACAGCAACGTTTCCAAGTAAGCAGAGATGTGCATTATCTGAAATGGAAATACAAAATATAAAATTCCTAATTTTTATTTTGCATTTAAAATATATTTTTTAAAAAACTATTTTACATTTAAATGGTTTTCAGTATCCATTTTCTTTTTTAAATGCATTTTTCTTGCAAACTAAAAATTAATCGTGATATCAATAATAATTAATACTGTTTCATAAAAAAAATGCACAAAAACATTTCCCATAGTCTTTTAAACGCTGAATACGGTCCTGTTTACTAATCAATCACGTCACAATTTTGAGCAATTTGCATTTCAATTTGCCAAAATTACTATTTTAATATATTTTGTTGTATATTATTGTAACTACAATACCTACGATATGTGACGTGTTCTATTGTAATCAAAATTAATTAGTATTATGTATAATTAGGACTTTCAATCCTTAAAAGGAATTTGTTGTGTCGATTATGATTAAAAAGACATTGATGATTGACATAGAGTCTATTGCGTCAAACTTGCAATCATTAGTACTTATGAAATATTTTATAATGTTATTCAAATTTAACCCTTAAAGCACACCCTGGGTCAAAATGACCCAGTAAAAAAATTGTGTCGCATTGTCTACCATTGAAACGCTGAAATCGGGATCTGTCGCGCCATATCTTGGTAGTTTTAACCTCTCTCTAGATAGCGGTACAGTCGTTGTAAGTCAGCAGGCGTCCGGCTGTGTCTGGCTGCCGTCCACGTCAAACGTTCCGAAAATCACGGGTCATTTTGACCCAGTGTGTGGTTTACGCATTTTGGGGGTGATTTTTTGTGATTTTTTTTTTAGTCTTTTTGAGCTTCTTTCGAACAATTAAAGTGTAAGTAAACGTTTAAATATGCTCTGAAATTTTTTTAATCAGTTGTTTATCAATAATAACACTGAATTGTACATAGATGTCGTACAATCTAGGGCAGAATTAAATAAAAAATTAGATTTTGAGCCCGCGCGAAGCGGGCTTTATCTCACTTTGCGATTCGGTCAATTAATTCCCGAAAAATTGGAAAAATTTCGTAACCGGTTTCCAAAAAGATTGGTAACGAAAAATTGTACACTTTATGGCACTCTCTGGGACATTCTACCCTTACTTCATTTTGGAACCGGTTTCCAAAAAGACCGGTAACGAAAAATTGTACACTTTATGGCACTTTCTGGGACATATATTCTACCCTTAGGCTGAGTTTCCACTGAGCGCGTCACGCGTCGCGTCGTCACAAGTTAACCAATCAAAACATCCCATTTCATTACATTCTTGTGACGGAATCGAAATGGAATGTTTTGATTGGATGACGCGACGCGTGACGCGCTCAGTGGAAACTCAGCCTTACTTCATATACAATTCTTTGAGATTTGGTCAATTAATTCTTGTAAATTTGAAAAAATTTCGGAACCGGTTTCCAAAAAGATCGGTAACGAAAAATTAACCACATCATTGCACTCCCCGGAAAATTCTACCCCTATTTCATATACTTTTGGTAAAAATTTGGTCCACTAACGAATGAGCAGTTCGCGGACAGACAGACGGACAGACGGACGGACAGAGACAAACAGTCGGGTTTTATATAATAGTATGATTAATATTTTTTAACATTGTTTTGTCTATTTACTATAGTTCGAATTGTTTCCATGCCCTATCCATCGAAAACGAATCGTTCGTTAACGAATCTTGAAGCTAGCGAATGTGCTACCGATTTATATTGCTTTCGGTTTTCCAAATAAATACCTTTTTTGAAATGTTAGCTTTCGCGCGTATTTTTACCTTAAAGTATATAATTCAGAGAGTATATGCAGTTAAATTTTCACGTAAAAATATTGAAAATTTAGAAAGTTATTGAATATTTCGTAAAAAATAGCAATGTTTTGGTTTATAAACTATATTTTGAATTTTTGAACCATAAAGCTTTATTAATAACCCTTCACAAACAATCTCACATTCATTTTGAGTGTTGCAAAAATGCACCCTTTTTTAATTTCAGCCAAAAAGAATCGATCCCCCGTTCGTGGTAATTACGCAAAGTAGCGCTGGGTCAAAATGACCCAGTGTGTTCTTTATGTCTCAAACAGGTAGTGTGTGCTTTAAGGGTTAATGGTTTTTCAGGTCGCTGAATACTAATCTGATGTCAACGTTGATAAATTCAAAATGGGAGAGTCAATATTATAACGGATATCAAAATTTAAAAAATGGTCGTATTTTTACTTTTGATATCCACTACAATTGATGGCTTCGTAAAACCCTTAAGTTTGAATAACATAATTAAAAAATATTTCATAGATACTTAATGGTTATATAAGACACAATTTGTTGTTCTGAAACCATCCACTTATTCTAAACAGCATTGCAATTACTTAAAATGTTATTTCAAAAGAATAATTGAATGCCTGTAAACAAAATGTAGGCAAACATGTTTTGTAATCCCATATGTGAATGTTTATGTAATTCAATTTTTGTAATTTAAGTTTATATTAAAAGAAATAAAAATTTAAATTTAAGAAATAATAGTAAGAAATATATGTAATAAACAATAATATTAATAATAAGTGAAATATGACCGTTGATATATACAATTAATTGCTGAGAAAAATGCCATTTACGATGCGGACTACATAAATAATAAAAAATAAAAATTTATAAATATAAATAAATATAAAAACATAAACATTTTTAAAACAACCATTTTTATTTTTAAAAACTATTTAAAAAATGTCTATTTTCCATTTTCTATTTTAAATGGTTGCCTAAAAAGCACTCCGTATTTTGCATTTTTAAATGGAAAGGTTTTAACTATTTTGCATTTTCTATTTCAAATGGGTTTGGACACCCATTTTATATATCTCTACAAGTAAGACATCGGATCTCACGATTAGATAAATAATAAAAACATTAAAAACGTTATTGTTTTAATTGTGTAAAATAACAGAGTAATTTTTGCGTTTGCATCCGCATTACAGGCGTAGCAAATAAAATGATACAAATCTTGCGCAGTTTTTCAAAAACGCAAAATGCGGCAAGATTCTTTGTATAGTTTGTGGCATGTAAGTATTGCATGAATATTATTTCATATAAACGAACCGATATAATAGAAAATTTGTAGCAAAAATAAGGCAAAGGTTTCGGTAATCATATCTGGCCAAATATTATTATCATTTTTTAATTATATTTTTCCTAGGTCGCAACTCCAGCGGCGGATTGGATCGATGTTTTCGACGCAACCAAAGAAGGACCCGCCTGTCCAGCGATAAACGAACAGAATATAATGGAGGATTGTCTCCGTGTGAATATCTACACAACAAAAGTGAGTCTGATAATGCTCAATATACATTCGCATTAAAAAAGAGTATGAAGTCACTAATTGAACAATGATCTTGATCGCAGCTACCATCGGAGAACGAACCCGTGAAAAGACCCGTATTGGTATTCTTTCATCCTGGCGGTTTTTACCTATACTCGGGTAGAAGCTCTAATTTTGGACCTCAGTATCTGCTAGACAAAGATGTCGTTCTCGTCACTGTCAATTATCGTCTCGGGACGCTAGGTAAAGTCCCATATTTTATTACTTTTCAGATACTTAATTCGAATATAAGCGATAAAATTCTGCTTAAGGTAGAATTTAAAGTTTGAAGGAAAATATAAAATTATTATGTCGGGATTTTATCGCTTGTGGTTCAAAGATAACACAACTTTTTTCTTTAAAAACCTATTTGTGCTTATCTGTATCAGGATTTTTGAGCACCGGTGATTCGAAGGCACCGGGTAATTTAGGCCTGAAGGATCAAGTCGTCGCGCTTCGATGGATCCAGAGGAACATAGTCGCTTTCGGCGGTGACCCCGACAGCGTCACTATATCCGGCTACAGCGTAGGTGGATTGAGCGTGATGTTGCACATGGTCTCACCGATGTCCAAGGGATTGTTCCATCGGGCGATCATGATGAGCGGCTCCGACGGACCGTACGGACCGAACAAGCCGTACCCGACTGAACAGCTGCACTTGGCAAAGAAGCAAGCCGAATTACTAGACTGTCCCACTGACACCACTGGCTCTCTGCTAATCTGTTTAAACTCCAAACCAGTGGAGAACTTCACAGACACCATGCCCAAGTTTTTTGTAAGGAATAGATTACATATAGAACAAGATTAATAAATAGGATTAGTAAATAAGATAAGTTATTTTCCTACACCAAACAATAGAAAATTAGAGGAACAAATATAATGCCGTAAAAAAATCAAGAACTAAAAAACGTAGAGATTCGTTTTATTTTTAAGCAATTAGATATAAAAGAAGAAAGCTTAAGAGTAAAAAAGTAATCTTTAGCATTACTACGACATTCTAGGAGTGGTACGGTTATCCAATATTAATATGGACACCTGTAGTAGAACCTGAGGTTCACGGCATAGAAAGATTCTTGCCCGAACAGCCCATTGAACTTTTTAAGAAGGGGAAGTTCCACAAGGTTCCGCTGATCGCAGGAGTTACTAAAGACGAGTTTGGCGGTGTGGTCACCTGTAAGAATCTTGTATTTGTATTTTCGTGTCATTGCCATTCAATTTTCAAGTTATGAATAGTGGCTGAATTCACAGAAATTAATAAATATGTAGTAATAATAATATATTCCGTCGGTTATTTTTAGCTGTCATCAAGCAACACGAACTCGGGAATAATTCGATCGTGGACGATTTGAACAATGACTGGTACAGACTCGCACCGATTATTTTCTCGTACGAGCGAGATACACCTCGGTCTAGATATATAAGTACCGAACTGCGTCGATTTTACTTTGACGACAAACCGATTGGTCCAGACACTTATGATGGTCTGGCACATGTACGTAAATTGTTAAGAAAACAAAATATATTATGAAATAATAGCATGTTTGGGACAACATTAAATATTGTTAATATAGCAATATGAATATAATTAATATAGTGATATGAATAAAATTAATCGCAATTAATTCATATTATATATATATAATTATGTTTTGTATTTCAGATCATCACCGATGCAATAATTACATATCCAATGCATAGTTCTGTAAAATTAATCGCCGAAAACACCGACCAACCCATCTACTTTTATGTGTCTTCTTATCAAGGACGATACAGTTTTGTCATGTGGAACGAAACCACACCATACGGTATTATTTTGATTCTTGTATTTTACTTTTTTATTCAAATTGCTTGATTCAAATTGTTCAGATTGCTTTATAGAACATCACGATTTGATGTTCGTAACTTCTGCATAAATTATGTGTAACTAAATTTGTTATTTATTTTATCATTCAAGGCGTGGTACATCATGACGATTTGCAATATTTGTTCTTTATGAAATTCAAATTTCCATTCTTCGAAAACGATGACCCGGAAATTCCTACAGTAGAACTTATGACAAGCATGTGGTCGAATTTCGTTCAAACTGGACAGCCAATATCTCCAGCTTTGGCTAAGAATGTTACATGGGAACCTTACTTACCAGAAAAAGACAACTATCTAGAAATCTCTGAGGAACCAAGAATGAAGACAGGACTTTATCCCGATAGAATGCAAAAATGGGACAGTTTGTTTCCTTTGAATTCAAAATAGAAATTGATATCTACAGCCGATTTCGTAATGTGCAATACATATACCTACTGACCAGCTGATTAAGTCATTAAGTAAAAGTACATACATCAATCCTATTACTCAACAAATGCAAATACAGTTATAGCATTATTTTATATTAAAAAAGTTTCTTTTTTAATAAAAGTTATTTCTGCAAAATTATAATATTTGCAAAATTATTTTTTAGTATAAAAAATATTTATTAATAAAGTTTCGATACTTCATTATGAGGCAAGTTGTACTGGCAAGTTAAGTGAAATCATTATTAAAATATATCTTAAGTACAAAAGATTGTTACATATATAACAAATGCTAAAAATTATATAAAAATTTACAAAAAAGATTGCATTTAAATCTTCGGGTCTGATGATTGCAACCTCACCAGAGGCTCGCTTAATTCCCACAATTTCTTGCCTTTAGCAGGATCCTTCACAGCATTCGATAATCCACGTTCCTAAAATATATTTAGAGTGTTTTAAGAAGAATTAAGGAAAGAGCATTTAACGCGGGATTTAACGTTAAATTAAAGGAATCAAAAGTTATATACATATATCGCTAAAATTCTTGAAATATTGAAGTTTTTTTGGGAAAAAAATCAAGCTTTAGAAGATCAACAATAATTCTTACGGCACAATCCATAAAGTATTTTCCCGAAACTCCGTTAAGTTCGTCAGAAACTGCGAGATGAATAGTCGTATGTGCGCCTTGCTCGGGTGTTTTGAAGAAAGCCTTAACTATTAATTTCAAACCCCAAGATAACGGAACGGGTACGTTTCGCCAGATTCCACTGTCTATCATCCCGGGATGTAAGCAATTTGCCGTCACTCCCGAGCCCTCTAAACGTCGCGCCAGCTCCAATGTAAAGACTATATCCGCATACTTTGATACGTAATACAGATACGCCGGCAAGGTCAACGTTGGATTAATATTGTCAAGATTTAAACTCGCTAATCGATAAAGTTCTGACGCAACCACTATGATGCGACTTGGTTTCGATTGTTTCAATAAATCTGTAAATAATGACATTTCCTTGTAACGAAATAATTTACGTAATTATAAAGAAACATACTTTATCTACCGATGAATGACGTAGATATAAAATAATAGCGCTTTTTATTATTTCTGAAGATTTTGCGTAAATTATAAAATAAAAACTGAACGGCCTCATTATCATACAACTGTGGTTTCTCATTAATCATTTCTTATCATTTATATTTCTTGAATATAATATATATATATATATATATATATATATATATATATATATATTCAGGGAAATAAATAATAAAAGGTGACTAATTAATATATATATTTAATCCCTTGAGTGGCATTGACGCGCCGCATTACGTGCAGAAAAAAAGATGTGCCAAAAGTGGCATTGACACATATACGCGCACATCGTTTTATTTTTCTCCAGTTAGCAAGATTTTCACAAAACTTGCTACTTAAAGGTTTTTTGTCTTTTTGAATTTTTATCTTGCCATTTTTGGTTTGTTTTGGTGCTTATTTTTCTGCTAAGTACTCAAAAGGGATTAAGAAATAAATGATAAAAGTGACTAATGGGATATATACAAAGGTGACTGCCGAACTTATGGTGCGTGTCCACCTGCGAGTAAGAACTCTCGAGAGCAAAAAGAGAGAAAGAGAGAAAGACTCTCGAGAGTCTTTCTCTCTCTCTCTTTCTTTTTGCTCTCGAGAGTTCTTACTCGCAGGTGGAGACGCACCATTAAAGAGCGTATGGAAGGGTCAAAATAGAACAACTTTTGATCAGAAACCTATGCTCTCCGAAGTAATCCTAAGTAATCCTTAGTACAGGCCTTTGAATGTATGGAACTCTGATAATATATGCCATGAAATAATCGTGTGTAATTTTTTCATCTCTTCCACTAGTTTTATTTTGTTTTTATTAAGGTTCTGTTAAGGATTACACTAGCACACAAACTGAATTTACAAAAGGTGTTTGAATTGGCGACCTCCGAATTCAATGCAAGCATTGCATCATTGAACATAACTCTGGCGCACTCCTTTAAATATTCCAAGTGGAATCTCACGTAATCCTTAATAAAACCTTAATAAACACAAAATAAAGCTAGTAGAAGAGTAGCAAATTGCGATTTATTTCATTATAAGTATATTATTCGAGTTCCAAATATTCAAAGACTTATACTGACTCAGGATTACTTCGGAGAACACTTTTTTTTATTTTTTTAACGTAGGGAAAACTTATGAGTACCGCCGCCCCCGCGGAAGGGCGGATGGTTATGCCGGACTCTTACCGGCTAAAAACCCTACGTGTGGCCTAACCTGGTGTTACCAGGGGCGCCCGGGAACTAATTACTAATACATCCGGAACTTACTTCGGAGAACATAGATTTTTAACCCTCCGTCACCCCTCTGGGTCTTTTTGAGCACAAGCGAAATTTTGAGCTCAAATATCTCCGAAATAAAGAGGAGCCAGGTCTGACTCCTCGTCTAAAAAAAGTTGTTAGTAGTGAGAACTCACGCACCAAGGGACGCCAGGATCCGGCAGCTTGTCGTTGAACAGCGTCGAGTCTTTACGATTGTGCTCAAATGGACCCAGGGGGGGTCACAGCGTTAGTGTTTCGCGCAAGTAAGTAAATTTTATCTACTGAAATCTAGTATGGCGGAAAGAAATGTTGAGGAAATATATTACTATCTATACGTGATTGACAGTCCCAGCATTACGACAAGGCAGTATTGTACCGACTGCGCTCTATAAATTATTTCTGTTATATTCGTTTTTTGTATACTTTATTTAAAATTCAAAATATATTTTACAATAATATTAATTTTTTGTAACAAATAATTATTTATAAAAAAAATTGTTTTTCTTTCATTTATTGTCTGCATAAAACGTTATAAAATTACCCCACTTTCAGGCCTAAAAATAAATATACTTTTTGAAGCCGGGACAGATGAGTCTGTATTTTTCTGAAAGGTCATGGTCTGAAGTATAAAACCCTGCAACAGCTTTTCTTAATATTTACTTATTGCAAAGATATGATTTTTTAAACAAATTTCGATTTTTTCCTCATTTTTGTAAACATTTAATTGTTATTAAAAAAAACTTTTAACATTTAACTATATTGGATAATATAGTAGAGATCCTGAAAAGTAACCCTGAATTTTTTCAAATTTTTTGAAAGCTTATAATGAAAAAAATATAGGTCTGGACAAAATGGACCCAGGGGGGCAACGAAAGCAGTAAAAAAACGGTGGTGAATCGGAGGTTTAATCGCAGGTTGTTCTATTTTGATCCCTCTATACGCTCCTTAAGTTTGGCAGTAACCTTTGAATCACCCTGTATATATATACACAGAAAAAAAAGAACAGTGTCAAATCAACACTGTTTATACTCATATATACGCAAGAATATATGTATAATCTTGAAATGAGAATTATATATTACGTTAAACGAAGAAAACTTGCTTGAATAAACTCATTATATAGTTCAACCAAGAAAAAAATGTTGAAATAAAAAGTTGAAATGTTGAAATAAATGTTGGAATTCTTATAAAAAAATTATAGTAATCTTGCGTATATACGAAACAATCTACATCTTCTTATAAGAATTTCAACTTTTTATTTCAACACTTTTTTTCTTGGTTGAACTATATAATGACTTTATTCAAGAAAATTTTCTTCGTTTAACGCAATATAATCTCATTTTAAGATTTCCAACTTTTCCAACGTTGAAACTAAGGATATTTTCAAATCAAGAATAGGTATTCCTTCTTTTCTGTGTATATATAAGCGTAGATATAACACACACACACACACACACACACACACACACACACACACACACACACACACACACACACACACACACACACACACACACACACACACACACACACACACACAATATTTGCGTAGTAAATTGTTATTTTACAATTTAAAATCATTTATAATAATTAAACACAATGTGCCAACGGACCGAATAAAAAAATATTCTATTTTTATTTTACACAAAATAAATGCGTTAGCACAATAGGCAAATTAGTAAACACGTTTTTGCGTTATAATTTCTTACCGATTAAAAGATGCGTCAGCAAAAATGGCCCAAAGTAATTGGTAGCCATAGTCTGTTCTAGTCCGTCTTCCGTAACTATTTTCCTGAAAGTCTCTGCAGTCCCAGCATTATGGATCAACACGTCCAATCTGCTTTCCTCTTGATTTATCTGCCACGCAAACTTTCTGATCGATTGCAACGATGACAAATCCAATTTACGGACTGTGATATTGCCATTGTTTGATTCTTTCACAATCTCGTCTGCATATAAAATATATGTGTATGTCAGATACATTTATTTATTACAGAACATATATGGAAAAGTATATCCCTACATAAAATGTAGAGTTTCACATTGCTTTATATATCGCAATACCGCTTTTAATATTTGAATTCAGGAGTAATTGAAAATAAATGGCTTTAATTGGCACCAAGAATGAAATCATAAGGAGAGATCTTATTTCTTGCTTTTGTTTTAACTTTGCATTACAAATACGACATTTTGATACGTTATTTGACTTATATGATTATTAGTTAGTAAAGTTATATATCATATATATATATAACATAATTGTGAAATAAGTTAATGACGAACGAGGAAATGCTGTTCAGAGAATTATGCAGGTAGCCTAAATACATTTTACATAATAAATGCATGTGTAACGATAGAAACCAGCTTTACTCAGTGGCCACGTTTTGATTTACAATTATAATTAAGCGACATCATTATCTCTAATTATATAAGCTAACGTGCGCATTACTCATTCATTGCTCATAGATAATTCAGGTCGGAACAATACTGTAATTGAAATATTAAATTACAATCAATTAAGTTCAGTAAATTGTACATAGATAATAACCCGTAATGTTTTTTACGCCTACATATTTCCGTGTAATTTTAATGAAAGAATAATTAAAAGAAATTTTTAAAACAATGATAATTTTAAAAAAAGATAAAGAATTAACTAGAACTAGGATAATTGTCGCATTTTCATCGTGGCTACTTCCATTACAATGTTATTAAAATAATAGTTATTTTAGTTACGAAACCTTTTAATTGATTAGCAATATCCGTGTTTCTGCATGCCATAATGATCCTCGCACCTCTCTTGGCGAGATCCCTTGTTGTCTCCTTACCAATACCGGAGGTACATCCGGTGATTATTACCGTTTTACCATCCATACGGTTTTTACTTTTGCAAATGCCCAAAGTGCAAAAAACGTACAAACGGAGGCCTATCAGAAGCAATATTACACCACCCGACACAATAGCCGCGATCCAATAAAGCAGCGTCGTGCAAGAAATGATATTTAATATCATGTTATCTAAACAAAATTATACAAAAATATTATGTTAAAATTGAACGTTAATTAATGTACTTATTGCACATGACATTATTTATAAATGTATTATATTTTACTAAAAAAAAAAAAAAAAAAAAAAAAAAATAATAATAAGAAAAAACAAGAAAATTAGGTACACACTAAAATACACTTCTAAAATACTCTTCTAAAATACACTTCTAAAATAGCAACGCTAATAAAGTATTTGGGATGAATTAAAAACTTATGCTACTTTCTCAGTAATATTATTTATGTAATAGTAAATCTTATTGCCGCGGGTTTAGAAAAAGAGAAAGCGCGTCGAGATGCGTCGCCTTGAATGCGAATTTTTTATTCTAAGGAGGCAAATCTTCGCTTTTACATTTTTATAGCTTGGTCGGGACGGTCGGGACAGCTCGAAAGTATATCCGGATTCTACGTGACTGCAGCGTGCTGCACCGTACAAGAAGGTCATTGACCATATATACCGTTTTACAGATACCGAATTTATTCTTCAGTGTGACTTTATCCAGTACGTATACTTTGTTAAAAATCAAATAAATCAGTAAAATAGTTTGAGATGCATGATATAAAAAACAACTTTTCGTGAAGCGATAAATATATTCTTATTAAGAAAGCCAATCGATTAATCTCAATTAATAATAAGTAAATTTTGAAATAAAACAGAATCGATTATAATTGTTTCAAGGAAAATCATATAATATAAGATAATATGAATAATAAGTGTTTGTTTTTATATAAAATAATGGTAACAAGAAATAAAAATAACAATCACGTGTTATATAAGAATCAGATAAAAATGTGTTATTTGTAAGTGGTTGTTAAATGTTTATTTGATCAATTATTATAATACATGTGGTAACAAAATTCACGAGAAAACTTTAACATGGAATGTTTAGTATAATTTTAATATTAACGAGCCAAAGTTTTTCCTCAAATAATGAAATTACATCTGCGTATATTTTATTTCTAGAATACATTAATCAATTAATCTTAACATAGGAAATCATCTCTTTTTTGAGAAAACAATCTTATTATATTCCCTTTTACCCCTTCATTATGCAACAAAGTTACTCACAATCAGCTAAGAAATCAAACTCAATTTTGTTAAACTTGTCACTGAAAATGAACTACCTGAGCTCACGTTTTCTTTTCTCTTTTTCCGATGTCTCCCACTTTCTGTCCCGAATTAATAACCATGTCACGAATATAGTTTTCCTTTAAATCTATCGTATTAAAATCTGTAGATCAATTTCTGATGAAAGATCTTTTTCTATGCGTGATATCATGCATCTGTCTTGTAACAACCTTCGTTTCGATAGCTGTCGATATCTCGATATTTTGTCAAATTCATTATTTTTTTAATTTACAATAAAAAATATCTAAAATATTTTTCAATATTTCTATCGTTGCAATATTCCCGATCAAAGCAAATAAAATATATTTGTGTTTATTTATATTTTCTATAAAAATAGAATTTCCCGCGTAGAATGAGTTCCCAATAAATCCCGTAATAAATGTACGCAAGAATGTAGTACTGTATAAGAAAGATACGTTAATCGAATTTACATAATCGTACTCACATGCGCTATAGCAGAACTCTCATTAAAACTCTCCAGTATTTCGTGTGCCGTTACGATCCAAGAGCCGGTGATATACTATTGACTACCAGCGAGAGAGCACCGAGACCCCTTTCAGGTATAGATGAGCGGACAATATCGGCATCCCCACTTCTCGCGGTGAGAAACGATGATGAGAAAATGGCCTTGATGCAACTTTCCTAGTGTGACTTTGAACAGTCCAATTTTACATATTGTTCTGTCGACGAATGAACTCGACATTATTTCGAACGCAATCTTCGCGCATTCTTGCGTGCGAAGAACATTTCTCTAATAAAGCTCAAATTATTATTCTTGTATATAATTTTGATACATCATAATCTTTAGATATAGGATAAAATATGATATAAAGATAAAAGGAAATAAAGAATTTTAAAATGTAATCGAATATATATATGTATATACGTTCGCACAATTCTCTTTCAACTATAAAAAAATTAATTAATTAATCAGTCAAACTATTAAGTCGAAACAAAACAATTGTCGATACACGGCAAAGAATTACGATATGATACTTAATTATGTTCCATTAAAAAACAAGCTTTGATTAACTGAGCCATAGTTTATCTTTATAGAAAGCGACTATGTTTGATCAACAAACAAGTTAAATTATACGAGTGAAATTCGACTTTTTAATTTCTACATGGCCTAATTTGAGCTAAAAGAAGGCTGTAAGTCATAATGTGTTAAAGAGAATAAGCCTCTATTACATATGTTACATGCAATATAATAAATAATTAAAACAGTAAATCTCAATAATTTTTTATTTCTTATTTCACAGTTAAGCTTGCAACTTTGCATTACTACGGATTTCTAATTCGCTTTAGTTTCATGAAAATTGTGCGATCGCGAACGTAATTTGGCGCGTACGCCGTCGATTGATTGCGACTTCGCCGACTGATCCATTTCGACAGCGTTTTGCAAAATCTGTCCCGCCAGACTGGAGATGCGCAGATCCTTGAGTTTCATTGAACTCTCCAGATACGCGATTTTGTGGTTTAAAGTGCTTATCACTTCTTCCTTTTCGCGTAGGTCCTTCTTCAACTCCGAATAAATCGTACGTTGCACATTTTCGCCGTTTGCATCTTCAATTCGCTCCGTTGTGACGTTTACGAGCGCGTCGCCTGCTTTAAATGCGTTTGAAAATTTATCAATTTTTATCAATCACAAAAAAATTGTCTTATTTATTTATTAAATATCTCACGCCTGCGAAAACGAGAAGGTATGCAACAGCTGAAGATGTTCCATATACGGAAGAGACACATAATCCAACTGAAGACAACGAGGATTCCTCGTTTGAGACACGTAAATTTAGACGGCTTAATTTCACGAATTTCGTTATCGACATCAAACTTGTTTGAACTTTCTACTGGCAATTTTAGGTAACCATCGTTCTCCGGCGAGCCATCTCCAATCTTCTCTCCTGTAGAGAGCACATCAAATTTAAAACTGAATGAGACATTAGCCAAAGCATTATTGTTAAGCAAATGTGATTATTTAATATCTGCGCGTCTACCTTCTACATCTTTGAGCTTCAACTTGTGCATTTCAACACCGTCCTTCAGAACTTTCATTCTCAACTTCGTCAAGAGTTTCTCGATTGCACGTTGCGACCCATTTGCCAATTGATGGATCGTATCGCTGCTCAATTTCATGTCAAGTTTCATGAGCACCTTTCGATTCAACATTTTCCAGTTCTCCCTCTTTGTGTTTACACTATTTGCCGGAACATAATTGTGAAGCTCCACGTGCCGGGGATAATATAACTTGAGGACCTCCGCCGTGAGAACTGTCAAAGGACAGTAAAACAGCGTTCAATCAAATTCTGATTAATTCTACTTGGCATTTCAAAGACAGGGTGCAATAAACTCAAGATACTGTAAGCCTAACATTTCCATAATTGTGTTCTGTGCTTTTAAAGTTTTAAAATAATTTTAATAATTTTATTGGTATCACACAATTTGAATCTAAGAGATTAGAATCTAATAAGACTTAATATAAAATATTCTAGGAATTTTACGTTCTTATAATTTAAACTTTTAAATTAGCTGGAATTTAACAAATCCTACCTTAATAATTATATATTTTACTATATATTTTTATTTATTTTAATAACACTGAGCTAGTTTATAAATAGTGATAAACTAATCAAGTAACATTTACACCACTTTGTTGACAGAAATTATTAAAATTTTCCATTGTTTAATGTAGGAAAAAATTCAATCAATTATATATATAGTTAAAAATTTTACTTTAAACAGCCGGTTGAATTAATCGAAGTTTAGTCGAAATGGCCTTTAAATTTGTCAAAAACACTCTTAATGCGAGAACCGGCCTGAAATCAGAGATTTTACCGGCATCCGAGAAATCTCTCGTCAAGTTTCTCGCGGGTTTCGAAAACGGGATGCCATCGATCCATTCGACGAGCTCCCTGTCGATCTGCGCCGTGTCGCCGATCATCTTTCTTTCCTCTTATCGATCGGTCCGGGTCAATTCATACTCGTATATTCGCTAATTCGCCACGTTTTGATGTATCGCGTAAACAATCGACGAGGAAACTCTGGGTCCTGGGTCATGCTGTCATCCCGCGGTTTCCCTCTCGCGACGCAGAGCAAAGCGGAATCAGCGAAATGATCGCTCCTCGCTTCGTCGAAATGACACGATACGTCGAGGTCGTCGACAATCGAGTGCGCGATTTTCCTCTATTTCAAATTAATTCCGAAGATAGTCGATGAAGTAAAGAAAAGAGAGTATCCTTTTAAGAATATGTCAAACTTCGAGATGAACGCTATATTGCCGCGCTTTATTAACGCGAGCTCTATCCTTTGCAGAGTATTATGTTTTTAATGTTTTTATTAGCAATAATAATAGTTATTTGTGTAACAAGTGCTGTAAGTTGGAAATTGGACGTGCGGGTTGATCGCCTCCGGCTCGTGCGTCCACTCCGCACGTCCAATTTCCAACTTACAGCACTTGTTACACAAATAACTATTTACTTAATTCAAATAAAAATATCTAATTCTAAATAAATATGTGTATTATATTAATTAAGTAAATAGTTATTATTAGGAGTCATCTAATAAATATTTTTTTCTCAGTACAGCTAACAATAATGTCGAAAATTGGGACATCGTCTTAATGACGTCTTTAATAAGGGTCGACAGGATCACGGCCGAACTCCGAATTGGCACGGTGGAGACCTCTGTCGGGTTGGCTTAGCTGCGAGTCCGTATTTTATTTATTATAAATTTTATCACGTCTCCGATTAACGTGATCCTCCGATAAAACTCACTATTCGTCTCTTTCTAGGGGGATAGTTAGAAAGAGACGTAGAGTGAGTTTAATCGGAGGATCACGTTAATCGGAAACTGCAGTGATATCGGCCCTGAGCCAAAATGGAAAATCCGGGCTATGTAGTATAGCGGGTTGCGGCTGATCTTACTGATTAAAACGAGCATAATTTTAATGAGATTCGTTAATTAATTTGGCTAAAATTTGGGAAAAACCGTTTCAAAGCAGCTTTCCTTGCCAAAGCAGCTGCTTGAAACGGTTTTTCCCAAATTTTAGTCAAATTAATTAATGAATCTCGATCATTAAAATTATGCTCGTTTTAATCAGTATAAAGATCAGCCGCAACCCGCTACATAGCCGAATTTTTCATTTTGGCTCTTAAAAAATTTATAATAAATATATTACGGACTCTCTCGCAGCTAAGCTCTACTCCTGTCGACCCTTGACGTACCTTATGTTCCCGATTTTGGACATTGTGTTAGCTTAGTTGAGTTAAGCCCGGTGTCCACGATGCAAGAACTGTGTCCAAGTTTCGGTTTAAGCCAATGAAACTGCTACTTTTCTGTAAGAGCTCAAGAGCTGCAAGTTGATTGGCTTAAATCGAAACTTGGACACAGTTCTTGCATCGTGGACACCGGGCTTTATTATCTTTATTCTTTATTTTCTTTAAAATTTATACATTTACGAGTAAGTGTATACAGTAGGTAAAGAATTATATTTAAATGCATATAATATGCTGTTAGCTGCAAGAAATTTGTATAAGAGTTATATCATATAAAACTTTTTATTTATTCTTTAAGCCTGAAATTTATTCTTTAAGCCTGAAAAAGCTGCTTAGAAAAGGTTATCCCAAATTTTAGCCAAATTAATTAACGAATCTCATTAAACTTATGCTCGTTTTAATCAGTAAGATCAGCCGCAAGCTGGTACAGAACCGGATTTTCCATTTTAGCTCTTAAAAAATTTATAATAAATAAAATACGGACTCGCAGCTAAGCAACCCGACAGAGGTCGGTAGTGTTACTCCTGTCGACCCTTAAATTTGCAAACAATAAACAAGCGTGTTATGCTAGGTCTACAATGAGAGTCGTAAAGTCGTGAGTCGTAAGAATTGACCAATCACAGTCGAATTTGAGGAGAATAATCGACTGTGATTGGTCAATTCTTGCGACTCACGACTTTACGACTCGCATTGTAGACCTAGCATTATTTATCTAGAGACAAAGAGAAAACCTCTCTGCTAGAGATGTTCCTAGGAACATTTCGCGTGCGACTTTCGGACGCTATCGAACCACTCCCACTCCACCAACTTCACGGATTTGTAGTGTGATATATGTATGTATGTATGTATATATGTGTATGTATTCTTATGGCAGTATACGTGATCGTGTCGTTAAGGGTCGACAGGAGTAACACTACCGACCTCTGTCGGGTTGCTTAGCTGCGAGTCCGTATTTTATTTATTATAAATTTTTTAAAAGCCAAAATGGAAAATCCGGCTCTGTACCAGCTTGCGGCTGATCTTACTGATTAAAACGAGCATAAGTGAAATGAGATTCGTTAATTAATTTGGCTAAAATTTGGGACAAACCGTTTCTAAGCAGCTTTGCAGGCTTGCTTAAGGCCTTCACACATAAAATGCCGTAAGGACGTAAAACGTAAGCGTAAGAAAATCGATCAATCCCAATCAAGTATTTTCCCCTTCTGGAGTTACAGACAGCACAATACTTGATTGGGATTGGTCGATTTTCTTACGCTTACGTTTTACGTTCTTACGCGATTTTATGTGTGAAGGCCTTTAGAGCTGCAAAGCTGCTTAGGAACGGTTTGTCCCAAATTTTAGCCAAATTAAGGCCTTCACACATAAAATGTCGTAAGAGCGTAAAACGTAAGCGTAAGAAAATCGATCAATCCCAATCAAGTATTTTCCCCTACTGGGGTTACGGACAGCACAATACTCGATTGGGATTGGTCGATTTTCTTATGTTTACGTTTTACGTTCTTACGGGATTTTATGTGTGAAGGCCTTTAATTAACGAATCTCATTTCACTTATGCCCGATCTACAATAGCTGTAGTAAGCTGTAGTAAGCCTCAAGATGTAAGAAATTGACCAATCACAGTCGATTATTCTCCTCACATTCGCCTGTAATTGGTCAATTTCTTACGGCTTGAGGCTTACTACAGCTTACTACAGCTATTGTAGATCGGGCATTTTATGCTCGTTTTATGCCCGATCTACAATAGCTGTAGTAAGCTGTAGTAAGCCTCAAGCCGTAAGAAATTGACCAATTACAGGCGAATGTGAGGAAAATAATCGACTGTGATTGGTCAATTTCTTACATCTTGAGGCTTACTACAGCTATTGTAGATCGGGCATTAATCAGTAAGATCAGCCGCAAGCTGGTACAGAGTCGGATTTTCCATTTTGGCTTTTAAAAAATTTATAATAAATAAAATACGGACTCGCAGCTAAGCAACCCGACAGAGGTCGGTAGTGTTACTCCTGTCGACCCTTAACGCCTTAACGCTGTTGTTCGTGCCGTTCGTGGTTCGTACTCATCGTACTGTTGCAAAGCAATTGTCATGGCTTCGGAACGATACAGTTTTTCGTTAACAACCTTTAGGTAAATACAGTTACAGTAACGCAATAATTGCGTATGAAACAATGTGTTTTAAGCCAATATTCTGTGTTTGCGGTGAGAGATAGATCCCATTGAAAACCAGATTGAACATAACCTATCCTAACCTCTAAATCGAGCCTACACTCAGTACATTCTTTAATTATTGTGAATGCAAATTTTTTGCTTAATTAACGGCGTTTTATTCATATTGGCGATTTGTTGACAAATGCATAAATAATCACTTTGTTCAAGTGTACTAAGATTTGAAAATGCTAAACGTAACGTATGACAGGATGACTTGTCAAAATCTCTGGAGCATATGTGTTAAATCTAAAAGTACAAGATCATGTCATAACATTTATAATTATTTGTATATCATGTAATTCATACGATTAATGATACTGTTTTTTACAGTCCATCGGGCAAATTAGTGCAAATAGAATATGCCTTGGCCGCGGTAGCCGCCGGCGCGCCGAGCGTCGGCATCAAGGCGTTAAACGGCGTCGTTCTTGCTACGGAAAACAAGCACAAGTCCATCCTCTACGACGAACATAGCGTAAGCAAGGTCGAAATGATCACGAAGCACATCGGCATGGTCTACAGTGGCATGGGCCCAGATTACCGATTACTAGTGAAGCAAGCACGGAAAATGGCACAACAGTATCTCCTGGTGTATCGAGAACCTATCCCGACCGCGCAACTCGTGCAACGCGTTGCGATGGTCATGCAAGAGTACACGCAATCTGGGTGAGCTATTAGTCTTTGACCATTTGTATTTTTACTCAAATTTTAAATTAAAAATTATATATTTTTAAATTTTAAATACAGAAAAGTTATCTAACCAAATGTAAATGTGCAGTTTCTGACTGTAGTAAGAGGTAATCAAGTAAGCGATAGTATTAAATTGTTGTCATTGCTAATTTGTAGAGGTGTTAGACCCTTTGGAGTGTCTCTTCTGATCTGCGGTTGGGACAATGACAGGCCCTATTTGTTCCAATGTGATCCATCTGGCACATATTTCGCATGGAAAGCAACCGCAATGGGTAAAAATTTCATTAATGGCAAAACGTTCCTCGAAAAGAGGTACAGTGAGGATCTGGAATTGGACGATGCCGTTCACACTGCCATCCTGACGCTAAAGGAAGGCTTCGAGGGACAGATGACTGCGGATAATATTGAAGTTGGCATTTGTGACGCGAACGGATTCAGAAAATTGGATCCATCCAACGTTAAGGATTATCTCGCGAATATTCCTTAAGCGGGAATTTATGAAAATTCCCTTCTTTTTAATATATTCCCAGAGTAAGACGTTCATAATCGTTAAAATTTCAATCAGGTTCTTGCAATAAATGTCCTATCCAAAATAAAACAATTAATTGTACTTTCTTTCGTAAAAATCAAAATTGTGTTAAATTATAACATATGCCACTTTGGGGAATGAATCGTGGTAGTACGATGTTATGGAGAGGATTATGGATGTAAGGTGATGGTGGATGCGATGAGATATATTCTTAAAAATACCATCCGCGACTCTGCGAGTTGGATGGTAACTTCGTGAGTATGTGCTCACGACTCTTGGTGGTAGCATTGATCGGCCGATGAGGGCAATGAGTTTTTGCTGAATTTGTTTCTAAACTTAGTCGGCGTGGCCAGGCACTCGCGAGAAAACGCATTTGCCCGCTCGTGGCTAATTAGTGTGATATTGAGCTGCTATCTTAGAGGCACACGCGGCCGCCACACCATATATTTAGTAAGATATATCTTATTCAGTAAGACATTTTATAATTATACAGAGTAAGCCAAAAGTCGGGGTACAGTCGAATATCTCGTAAATAATGCATTTTAGAAAAAAAATGTTTTAGACAAAAGTTGTAGGGTTTAAAAAGATATATTTATTGATCTTATTAGTTTGATCTTAGGTGGCGTACTTAAGGTCAAGTTAGAGTCACTTTGAATTTTTTAAATTAGACCCTCTATTTTTAATTGCATATTCTTGTAGCTTTTATCGAGACATTTTCAAAACTATAATAAAGCTCACTTTTGTTAAGAATTTTCTGAGATGTTTTAAATTTTGTCATGATATTTTAAATATAAAATATGAAATATCTCGTAAAGTATTCACTTTTCGATGACTTTACCTTGATACTTTTGTACGTAGAATAATGAAAGGAATCGATTGTTGTAAAAAGAGATTTAAAAAAATTCTATTGCGTTTTGTAGACGCATTAAATTTTGCAAAATCGCAAATATAAAAATTTATATTATTATTCGCTTCCTTTCATTCTACGTATAAAAGTCTCAAGGTAAAGTCATCGAAAAGTGAATACTTTACGAGATATTTTATAACTATATTAAAAACATGAAAAAATTTAAAATATTTCAGGAAATTCTTAACAAAAGTGAGCTTTATTATAGTGTTTCGAAAATGTCTCGACAAAGGCTACAATAATATGCAATTAATAGGAGGTCCAATTATATATATATATATATATAATTTAAAGTGACTCTAAACCCTAACTTGACCTTAAGGACGCCACTTAATATCAAACTGATAAGATCAGTAAATAGATCTGTTTCCCTTTTTTTCTAAAATGCATTGTTTACGAGATATTCGACTGTACTTAGACTTTTGGTCCACCCTGTATATACATATTTTATTACATGCGTATATACAGGGTGTCCTAAAATTGAACCGAAAAACTTTGTGTAGTTATAAAGGACACTATAACAAGCATTTATTATCAATGAAACCCATGTCCACAAATAAACCGTTTTGGTTTTTGAATTGAAAACAGTTATTCAAAGTGGTGACCATTTATTTCCATACTGAAATTGCAACGTCGATTTATGAATTTATGAACCCTGAAAATAATGTTACTTCAACTAGCTAGATATAAATTAGTCTTTGATTCACTCTAGTGCCAAAATAGGTCATTTGCGGACATGAGTTTATTGATAAAAAATGCTTGTTATAGCGTTTTTTATAACTACCCTAAACTATAAGTTTGTCGGTCCAGTTTTGGGACACCCTGTATATCTAAGAAATTTTATTTTTGAAGATTAGTAGGAGATGCTTTTAAAGATTCAAAACTTGCTTTATCAATAACTGCTTTTCAACGAAATTTAATACATATATATACAGTTTATATTATCTTTTACCGTTGTCTACTGCTTAGTTTCTCTGGGCTTTTTAATAAGTTTAGTTTCTACAAGCTCGAGCTCATTAGTCTTAAGGCCTGTGTCTACGATGCTAGAATTTGGTCCAAGTTCTCGATTCAAGTTCTCAAATAGAAGTAGTTGTACTTTGATGACTCTAGATAGCGTTATAGTAAAAAAATGTAGGGTCGAGAGCTGAGTATGTCCTCAGACAAGTGGAATATATACATATATATAATCCTCTTTTCTCTATTTAAGATTTATGAAAGTTATATACATTTCCGTTGTCCAACGTCACATTGACCATCATTGATTAGCTATTTATAAAGTAATAATGTTGGCAAAAAGAAATGGAATCCGTATGAATCTAGTAACTAGTACGAAAAAATGGGACGTGCCGCATTTTTTCATTCGAGGTTTTTATTCGAGTTTTGCCTCCAAGTTCAGTGTGTCCACGATCCAAGTTTTAGTAACTTTCCCTTGGTCCGAGAACTTGGACCAAGTTCTAGCATCGTAGACACAGACCTTTACGCCTCAATCTCTTATGACTTATAAAATGTGAATGGGATAAGAATCGGGGGGTCGAAGATTGAAGTATATGTGGAACGAGAATCGGGATTTGCCGACTAGAGTCAACTGCTCTTGCACGAAATCACGCGTCACCGTGTGAAATATAATAATATAATTATTAAAATTCATGCATAAATTCACGTGGAAAAATATTATTAGACACAAAAGATCCAGCCCGACCGTATATTGGCACATTTTTTATTTACTTGATTGTTACATCATAACGGTTATGACTCACTTAATATGATATTAAAATACTATTCTACTTATCATCACCATCATTAACGGCATTACAACTTAATTTGAGTCTTAGTTCTTGGAGAAAAACGAATCGCTCATTTGTTACAACAATGACATAACTCACAAATTGTTATTTTTGAACTCTTTGCAAAAGAAGGGTGAAAATTCAATACACTGAATGGGGAGCTAATATATAACTAGATATTTTTGTTCCTCTACAATCAGTTCTTGTACCAAAATTGCATTTAAAAGTATAATATTAAAAATTTTTAATGATTCAAAACATTCAAACTTATTTTTTGGAAAATTTTGTTTTCTGAGTTATGTCATTGTTGTAGCAAATGAGCGAAATCTACGATTGGGAACATTCAACACTCTCTATACGTCTATCAGATTTATAAAGATCAAAAACAGACTATTTGCATACGTTACGCATTGATTTTTTATTTATATTTTGTATTCTCACACCTCGTTTCTACGTGTCACAGTTTTAAATATATTTTGGAGGATTTTTAACGCAAATAACAGTGTAAATAAGTTTAAGATTCTATTTTTCTACAGCATGTCTCGGCATTTTAACATTTTCAATATTGGAAATTATATTAAATAATAAATCATTATAAATTAGCTGTCTCGAAAACTTATATAGACTTATTTATATGCTCATATAAGTCTGTACGGTCTCGACTCTCGACTGTATGTCTAGTATCTATAAAATCATTTCAAATTTGATTTTTGAGCGCAATTACTGCGCCGATTGGTTTGCTGCTTTGACCAATAGACATCGAATCGCGAATCAGCTACCGAACGTGCCGCAACAGATCGCGAAGTCGCATTCAAACTGTCCCGTTTTTCACGATTATAACTATGTAAAATAAGTGAATCTCGTTCCCGAAGGATTATCGGAGGCGTCTCTCACAAAATATACCCAACGTGGATGTTGTGCACAATCGCGATTATACGCCAAGATCGTTATTTCGGTATCGATGACTCGCTTCTGCGCCCGGGATCAACCGAGATATTCGCCATGTGTTTTAATCCAAGTGCATCGATAATGCAACGAGTCCGCGATTGTTATCAGGTATGTATATACATGCGCTTCGTTATTCTACAATTAAGTAAAAACATCTTGAATATTCATATATTTTTTGCGTCGAGTACAACTACCGCGTTCGGTTCACGTTACGTCAACGGTATCGATACTTGAAGAATCATGATATCGCTTTTCGATAAATTCCGCGTCGCAAGTCGCGGTCGCAACGCCCGCGGAAAGTTGCATTCGAATTGCTCCTGTGGTTTCTATCGCGATTGTCATCATTTTTATAAAAACGCATGTTGCGCGCGTGGGCAAAATCATCGCGAATGTCTCGCGCGGCATCTCATCGCACTTGTTATCGCACGCATTGGTCAATCGTGCGCAACTATACTAATCCCACCGAAGATGGACCGAGAAATCGCCAACGAGGATGCCAGCCCCATAAATACGCATCCACGTTATTCTGCAATTATAACCCCGCTCCACATTCGTTCTTTTTTTATATTTAGAAATATAATATGTGGCACGAGTAAGTATCAAGTATTTTGGCGTATATACTATATATATACAGTTTTTATATCAATCGTAATTCGACGTTACACTCCTCGCATTCCTGTGGCTGCCCTCGCCATACATACACTATACGAGAAAACAACGACGTTCACGCGTCACTGTTGGTAATTAGCGACACGCGGGCCGTCCGGTTACTGATAGCGGCCGGCCGAGACCGCCACGCGACGAGAGGCGAGAGCGAGGGCGAGGAGACGTGACGTGACGGGGTGGCTTGTAAGGGCCTTGGCACATAGAAAAACTTAAGCAGTAAAACTTTAAGCAGTAAGAAATCAACAGTATGGATTCGCTACCGCTTAGGGCCGTGCCTTAAGTTCTTGACTGTGATTGGCTGATTTGCTTACTGGTTGAGTTTTACTGCTTAAGTTTTTCTATGTGCCAAGGCCTTAATTGTAAGCGGAGTAGTGGCACAGACTGTGGTAGCGGAGTAAGCGGCAAGCGGCTTGCTGCGGCGCGCGCGCGCGTATCGATCGCTCGGCCGGCCAGTGGCAGCGGCATAAGCATAATCAGACGAGGCGCGACGTCGCAAGTCGCGAGGAGCGAGGATGCCGCTGCCGCCGCTTCCGCGCGGCTTTTGCAGTTGGTGCGCGGCTGGCTGGCCTACCGGCAGTACCGGCTCGTCTCCATTCACGTCGCTACGAACCTGATTCACCCCCGCGCCGTCAGGCCGTCAGGCAGGCTACCACACAGGCTACTCAGACTCAGGCTACTATGTCGCCGCCACCGCCGCTCCCCTCGTAGTGATCGTTTAGCTGTCATCTGTCGTCGCGGGGCCAATCTCTACTCTCGACGGGCAGCTCGCGCCCGCCTCGGGAACGGATTTGCGCCTCCTCCTCCCCATCATCCTTCCATCCCCCGAGAGACGAATGTCCGCAGGTAAGGCGATCATCCCCCGTCGCTTTTCAGCCGTAGGCTCTCGTTTCGTCCCACCGCGTTTTCGACGCGCGAAGCGCGTTTCGCGGGACTCACGCGCGCGAGAAAGAGAAGAGAGAGAGAGAGAGAGAGAGAGAGAGAGAAGAGAGACGAAATGTCGAGACTGTCGAGAGTCTGTAATTGAAACGAACAGGTTCGATCGTCGCTGCGCGCGACGTTTATAACCTGTCGCGAGCACATTGGCAGTCAATCGCCATCGACTTGCCAATTATACGCGACGACGAGCCTATGCCCCGCGACAAAATTTCGAATTTGCTAATTTGGTTTGGTTTATTGATTGTTTGGCCGCCGGAGATAAAGTCGCGGTAATACGTCAATCGTTTTTATCACCTTCACTTCTCTTCGTTTTCCTTGGCGTTTTTTAATAACGGCTAAACTGAGACCTATATATTTTTATTTTGTGTAGGTGTATATGTCAGTACATTCGTGCATTTATTTTTTGCCGCGTACATTTTGTTACATTTTTAAATCATTTTTCCCGCAAAGAACATGATATTCCCGTATATTTAATCAAATGAAAGATATTAACGTATTCCACACGCGCACACACACACACACACACACACACACACACACACACACACACACACACACACACACACACACACACACACCACAACAACAATAACGCAAGTTAATTAATGAAATTAACGCCTTTTTAAAATGAAATTAACGACCTCTGCCTTTTTCAGTTCAAATCCACAGACAAAAAAATCAGCTAATTTTGGGCTAATCTGTTTATTACGATTTCAAGTAATGAATTATTTATATATACATATATATATATATATATAAATTACCTACGCCACACATAATTCTCAGTTAATAAATAATTCAAAGAGCGATCATTATTTCTCGATCGAAATGAAACGTTGGTCATGAACGGATTTGTTACAAGCGCTCGCATACGCATACACCTGTACACGCACACATACACCCATATCCACATTTACCGCCGCGACGCAAAAGGATGATTTGTTTATGCGCGCGATCTCATCTTACTGTTTCGAATTTCGATGATTCTCAGTGCTGAGATGTCCTACGTGTACGATACCGATACCCATACCGGCATTGACACCGACACCGACACCGACGCTGATACCGATACGACGGCTTTACGCGCGCAAATCGCGCGGCGGCGCGCAGCAGCGCCGATCGATGCGGCCCAATTCTGAGCGTGCCATAAATTTCGATCGCCGATACTATCCGAAATGTCTGACGCGGCACGACCGACGACTCTTCGTTTCAGACCCGGTATGCCAGAACCGCCGCGCCGTGCGTGATCCGCAACGACGATCTTTAAGTCCGAACGCGAGAAGTTACCGGGGGAGCCTAACGCTCGGTGGTCCGACAATCCACGATTTTGCTCCGAGAATGTCGGTTTTCCGAAAAATCATTAATCTCACTTTGTCGAGATAGCAGAGGAAATGTCAAAGACCGGTACGTCTTAAAATATACAGAAATCAGATTCTACATTTAACGAGGAAATCTGTTTTTAACATTTTATTTTAATTACACGCGTGGAAGACGTCTTTCTTTTCTCTGGGAAGAGTTGATAAATGATAAAAATGGTTATATATATATATATATATATATATATATATATATATATATATAAACATTGAATTTGTTTTAATATATAATCATTGTATCACAGACTATTTTCTCATCTAATCATGATTATTTTACATAATGTATTTTCATTATTTATTAGGATCTGTACTTTTTACATCTTTAATACTGGATTTAATCGTTTATAGTACAACTTGTAATTCTTGTGCTTTCTCATTTTTTTCATTTTCCAATGCTAATGTTTAATTATACATTTATGAGTATAAATTTTTACAGGCAGATAATACCGATTTATATTCGACAGCGAGTTTGGAGGAAAAAAGTGGAGCAAGTTCATAATTTACGACGCCCACTTTGAATATGAAGATATATCTAAAGGAAATTTTACAAATTATGGACTTATTCTACTCTTATTCCGACTCCTTTCATTCTTCTTCTTATACCCTTCCGCTAGAAGTAACTTCTACTGAAAGTCTCGAACAGTCATTTACAACCACTCTTAGCTATTATAATCAATTCACTTCAGACTAACGTTAGATATATTTCAAACAATTCCTAAGGAAATCTCAAAGCGAAACTTTATTCCGCGAAGTAAGTCTTCGTTCGCACTGGTTCGGTTTATCAGCCTTTTCGGCTTTATCGACTTATCGGTCTTACATTATCTTTATTATGACCGAGTTTTCTCGCTCGTGCAAATTGACGCGCGGAAGGGATGATTTTGTGACTAAAAGAATATCCCTTCTAGATCCCTCCTATCTCTATCCCGCTCATCCGGCATGCCATTGTCGAAGAATGGTGGATTTTAATATAACGCATCCACGAACGCAAACGCATCTTCACGACGACGAGTTTTTCATTTAGTGCTACTTGTCGAAGTGGGATCTTCGGGGACAATCACGAGCAATGTCGGGAGAGGGCTGAGAGAAAGAGAGAGAGAGAGAGAGAGGGGGGGGGGAGGATCGAAGAAAAGCTGGGCACAGGACGCTTTCTGTCTGCGCGCTTTGCAATTTTAATGTCGAGCGGCGATTTTTTGTTCCCCTTCTATCCCTATGTTCGAATCGAGTTCGAACATCGGATTTACGTGTCGCGCTATTACGGAAATCCGCGAATGTCGATATCGCTTATTAAAAATTCTGAGAAGCATCGCAGGAGCTTGTCCTAATCCTCGTTTTCCCTAAAGACGCGGTAAACACTTCTTTACGCCATCCATAACCGAAGCCCTAAAATATGCCAAACGATATTTTCATCCAGGAACTGAAGCACGGAGAGGGGTAATCAAATTTTTATATTATATGGACACACAAAGTGTTACACAACATATTGTACAAACTAAAGGAGAATGTTTTTAATATAAATTGAAGTAGAACATGTTTTATAAGTGGTCCAATTTCAAACAGTTTTCCATCTACAAGTGTTTAAAGATTATAAATAATAGCACAATTTTTTGGGGAACATTTTTTTCTCAATTTTTTTTTATTTAAAATGGAAAATAAAAGAAAACAAAAATCGCAATAAATTATTCAAATTGATATACTTTGGTATTAATACGGTATGGTGTGATCTAAAATGAATTGAGTAGTCGCATGAAAACCATGATTATTGCTTACTTCTTCACACGCGTCATTAATATGCTGTATTAATTCAGCTTGAGTACCTATTAATCTTTTCTATATCACTTTTTTTACATGGCCTACAGATATCAAAAGATGTGAGATTTGATGATCTCGGGGGCCAAGCAAGATTGATAATCATTTGTGAACAAAATAAATAATCATTTTGAATTAGGCTTATATTTAATATTTATTGTACATTTTCTGATTTATATTAGAAACATGCTCCTTTAGTTTGTACAGTATGTTATGTAACATCCCTAATAATTATATAAATAATACTTATTCAGAAAAAAAATAAAATAACTGATACGACTCGCATAAAATATCAAAAATGGACTTGTGTTGCATTTCACGATTTTAATGCAGTATAAATGTTAAGCTGTCATTTACCGTTGCTCGAATATGGCGAATGATGTGCGCATCATTACCGCGGTATGCGTTTATGATTCTAAAAAAAATCGCGTCTGACCTGTCTAATATTGTACGTACGCTCGAGTAAAATTACAGCATGCTTGCCTCCGTCTTCCTTGCTCTTTTCATTCTTTTTTTTTCTTTTATTTTAGCCTACCATCTGGCCCTTTATGTGGTCTTTATATGCGCGCGTTACGCGAGGCAAAATTACAGGAGGGCTAATTACATGCTGGTCATGCGATTCGCGTACTCGGGGAATGCGTCGACGACGATTAAAAGGCTAAAGAAGCGTGTCGCCGGGTCGTTTTGATGACCGACCTAGCCTACGCAAATGCCTCGGACCGACGCTGATGACGCTCATATTTGCAAGTCTTTGCGAAATTTTCTCATATTCTCGCATCTATTAAATCGGTCAGTTCGAAAAGGAATACGAGATATTTTTACGAAGTTTAAGTAAAGAATTTTATTATGAAAATGAATGATATATACATATATAGACTAGTAGATAGTTTTTTATCCACGCTAAGAGATATTATATTACCAATAAAGATAGGATTTCTATGCATCTGAGAAGTTCCCATTTTTCTATTGCATTGTAATAATCTGTGGAAAGAGGAAAGCATATATACTATACAGTAATAAATAGTAGCTGCAACTTTTATTTCTTAGAAAGAAGTTTACCTTTAACAATTTATGCCTTTCCTGAAACAATTGATTCAGTCATATATGTATATATATATATCAATGAAACCAACTGACATTTTCACAGTCATGCGATTCGTGTTACTCAGGAGATGCGTCGGCAACAATTAAATAAAGTAGCTAAAATAGCATGTCGCTGGGTTGTCTTGATGACCGACCTACCCTATACGAATATTTCGAACCAATATTTATATTTGCAACTTTTTGCGAAATATTTTCACCCTGTCACATCAGTTAAATCGCTTAATTTAAGAAGATATAAAAAAATTCTTTTACGAAATTAAGGTAAAATGTTTTAGAGGAAGTTCGGGTATTTTGAACCATCCTAAGCCTTTTTCAATATAACTTGAAAACTATTAAAGATAGCTGAACTTTGTTTACGCATTGAGTTGTAATGCCAAATGTTTGTTACAACGTGTTCCTAACCAATTTTGTTTATTTATAGTGAGTTTAATGTTATAACAAAATTTTCGAAGGTAGATTTTTGTCGGGTAATTTAAACCATGTCGGGCAAGATAAACCACTTTATTAATCTTGCAAACAAATAATTTTTTATCGTGTTTTGAGGCGTTAATAATAAGTGTTTAAGGTGTTAATAATAAATTAGTCTATAATAATAATTATATTATACATTTATTTTATTGTAATTTATTATAATCTTTACCAGCTTCTCCATCATGAAATTGATTTTTTAGCTTATTTTGGATAGCGAGTTGATAGGCCATGGATCTCAAATCTCGTCTTGTTAAGCCGTAAATATTTTGCTTCCATTATCTCGACTTATCCGACATCACTATTTTTACCTTTTATCGTATAAAATAGAAATGTAACCATATAACACTTGCTAAATATACCACACTATACTCCGTTCAACGAGAGATTGAGAGTAGATCGGACGAAAACTCGTCCGTCTCGCGCAGGTTTCCCCCCACGGAAGGCCTAGAAAGCCCCCCTCCACACTGTCATGCCGTATACGAGCGCGCTACGCTCTCCCCACTTTACCCGCCTATGCGCAGAACTACTCTCAATCTCTCGTTGAACGGAGTATAAAGCGGGGAGCACACACTTTTGCATAACGCATAATGCGTAAGCATAAGAAAATTGATTGGTCTATTTCCTTATGCACATGTGTATGGACCAATCAATTTTCTTATGCTTACGCATTATGCGTTATGCAGAAGTGTGTGCTCCCCGCTCAAACTTCTATCTTAGTTTTACATGCAACAAAAAGCAATTAAGAATCTGTTAAGATAGATTAACTGCGAAATAAAAGTTTATATGTAGGTATGCGGTATATGCCAAATTTTCAATTTTAATTTGTTATTTAACGACAGGTTGTGCCACGTTGCCGCTTTGTACGTTATGTTATGGGACCGGCAGCTTATTCTAATTCTACTGCTGTCCGCTAAATTGTAACACTTAATATTCTGTAGATAACGTGGTGGTTCTATTGATAAGAGTATTTCACCTTACCCGAATTTCCTCTATTATCAAAATTAAAAACATTAGAATAGTTTTATAGCTTTATACTTATACACGCAAAAAGATTTTAAATTATGTTAATTACGCTAAAAGACAGGTTTTCTATTTAGCTTAAAATTTTTCATTCTTTCATTGCGTTGTAAAAAGGAGAAAGGATATAGTAACAAATAATAACTACAACTTTTCTTTAGCTTTTATAAAGAATATAAAGTTTACTTTGACGTCTTTCCTGAAACAATCGATTCAATCATATATATGTAAGTAAATAATATCTTGAGACCATTGACATTTCTGCGGAAATCTGTCGCGAATGCAGTCTCCGATTACTCACACCGTGAATTTCGCGACCGCGAAACGACGTGCTGTTCGTTTTTGTTCGTAACTCGTGAAAGTTTTTTGATCGACTACGCGAGGAACCTCTTTGCGTCCATCGCATCCGTCCTCAAACTCCTCCTATCTCTAGTTCTAATCATCCGAACGTCACAAAAAGCGCAGTCACGGAAAATGATCCGTCGTTTCCACCGTTCTCGACCACAACGGCAAAAAGAGCCGCACGTGGAACAAGCAATTTATTGCAGGACGGGATCGCGACGTTTACTTTCAGTCATTAGTTATCACTCATGTTTCGCTTTATCTCCAAATCTACGAAGCGTCGACCCGTGAATTCGTCAGAGTCGATAAGAGAGAACGATAAGGCATGACAAGAGTCGTGCAAATGAGATATTCAAAGGCGTCGATCGCGAAACCGTAAATATTTCTTTTCACGTAGACTCAACCATTTTCACAGTTCTTCTACGATTCTTCATAAAAAAATCTGAAAAAATGAATCGAATTAAGCATAAAGAAGTGATCTTTATACGGAGAGGTTATATTTAAAGAATTTTCATTCCATATTCGAAATTTCGCGTTTGATACGCTCGCGCAGATACACCGACGACAATGTTACGTACGCGCGGAATATCTCTTTGTCTCTCTTCGATGAGAGATGGCGTCCGGCCGAGCGATCAAAGCTTTCCAGAGGCCTAACGAGCCTCGGATGACGTCGATCGCTTCTGTTTTCCGTCGTCGTCGCAAGCTTCGATGAGCAGCTTTTTCCATCCCGCTGTGGGCAGATCGCGCAAAAGCTCGGTTTTCCCTTTTCACGGTATAGGAAAGAGAGAGAAAGAGAGTCCTCCCTCTTCGGGTTCGGTCCACCGTGACACGGATAAAATTAGATCGACGACACTGCCGATCCTATCTATTCATCTTTCTCTCTCTCTCTCTTTCCACTTGTCATTTTTCTAGCCCTATCTTCCTCCTTTTTTTTACGCTATCAGGCAATTTGGCGAAGCGCGCGCGACGACTAAGGCTTTCGTGACATTTTTTTAATCAAACTTACGAAACTAAATTATGGTATCCTACATGTTGAAGGAAATTGAATATTTTCACACCGATCGATATTTCTTTCCTTTATACTGTCGTTCATTATGTCAGGATTGAATATCACAAATAAGGAAAGAAAAATCGCTCTGCGTATCAGTTTTACTCAATTCCGTAGGTACTTCTCTCGCAGGCGAATCGTGCGCTTTGAACTATCGAAATTAGAACCATTTATATTGATACAATGGAACAATATACATTTATGATAAAAACGCTACATCCTACGTCATGTGATCATTATGATTTATTATATTTAGGAATGGTGGTTATCAGAAAAAAGTCACGTAGTTTTGCGATGTATTCGTTTGTTACGCAATCTAATTTAAAACGAGATGAGAATCTGTTTGCTATTCTTAGAGGTACAAACTAATTCATAGTGACGTACTGCGTTTCTTAAGGACACTTTAACTTTAACTTGTAGCTATCTAAAGAGTTGTAGATATATACACGCGTCTCTAGCTCTGCCGTCTTTAGCTCTGCCAAGTAATTCGTTTAGATTTTCCCGTTTGGACGCTATATCTATCTTGGGTCCACACTCCACACGCGCGTCATTGTCGCGTCGTGGTGTCGGTGACGTTGTTGGAAACATAACTCCGTCCAAGAATACAATAAGCGGCCAGCATTGTGGAATGTAATTAAGCTAGCGTCGCTGATGGAAGACAGCTAATGTCAAATTACAAGGAGCGTTAATGGCCACCACTTTCTCTCCCTCTCTCCTCTCTCTCTCTCTCTCTCTCTCTCTCTCTCTCTCTCTTTCTCTGTCCCTCTCACTCACTCACTATCTTGCGCTTCCTCGTCGCTTGTCGCTCTTGTCAAACGATTTACCTGCCACCATTCAATCTTGCTATGACCTAGGCTTCGGCTGACTTATTACCTTATTGACGAATATATGGGTGCAGTATATTAAAGGAAGAGAAATTGAAGCCAAAGATGATTAAGTGCGTTAATTTGTTACTCGATGAAAATTCCCGTTGCGCCATTTTAACCAGCGATTATCCCGCAAGTCCGTTATTGAATTACAGAGCGTGTGGCGCGTGCTGTCAGAAGAGCGCGATCGATTTTTCGCTATCATACTGATGGTGGCGGGAAGTCCGCGTGCCGGTAAACTGCTCCGCGGTTCTAAATTATAGTAGTTTCGGGTCGAAAGTTCGGCCTGAACGCCGAGCCCCGTTCGCGGACAATGCGTTCTCGATGCTCACATATGAAGGTGTGTGGGAATCCACACGGCCGGTGAATTTCGCCGTACGCGCCGGCTATTGCCAAAGTTTTGAGATATAGGAATACTTGTTTTTACAAAAGCGAGGCGCAATCACGTTAAAAGCAAGAGCAAAATCCAGCGTCGTTTAAGCACGTCGGTCATGAATAATCTCAGATGGCACTGTGACTGTCTGAAAGTATATGACGTAGGGTAGACCGGGGACAAAAGTAACAAGGTACAGTTGTAACATCGTGAATATTTTTTAAACTATAAAAGGTACGTGTGTATGACCGCGAGGCGAGATCCGCTAGATAGAGCGGCATTTGTTCCTTAGTTCATTGCCGCCCCTCGCGGAACGTGCACGTGTGCAGGAGAAGAAGTTACTTTTTTCCTTCCTGAAGTAAGTTTTCTTACGTGCATAAAATATGAAATATTTTTCTTTCTTTATGCCGAAGGTATAAGGTTTTATTTTTATATGTTTTAGTGATTATTTATGTTGATGATTTGCATAATACGATTGACTTTCATCCAGATATTTATGTAAAAAATTTACTTCGAATCATAAAATATCATTAGGGGACAATTGTAACATCAATGCCTGAGAACAGTTGTAGCGTTACAATTGTCCCCGTTGCTCGGGGACAACTTCAACTTAACCTAACCCTTTAAATATATATGATTATAAATAATCTTTCAGTTGAGAAAACAGTATTATTTGTTTTTGTTTGCTATAATGTAAAAATACTGATATTGTCATGTAACAAATTATTTTATCATTAAAGTTGCATTTTTTATAGAAAATTCGTAAGATTGATTACATAAACTTACTAAATAACCATTATTTTGTTTATAGATGATGTGGTACAATCGTTCCCCTCTGCTGTTACAATTGTCCCGTGGGTTGGGACGGTTGTAACAGTATTCCTCATATTCTTTAAACAATAATAACTTTTTTCCTAGTTACATTACTGAATTCAGCACAAGAAAATTTTGTAGTCAAATAAATTCTACATCTAAAGGTACAGGTCTTTTTTAAGTAGATATTATATTTTAACTGTTATAAAATCTTAAACTCAAAATGTTACTTTTGTCCCCGGTCTACCCTATATCCTGTTACTTTAGTCTCGATTCTGAAAATCTAAACGATAGTTATTCACTACTAACGGATACATTTTAGATGTTATATTATTTCAGAATTGACGGTGAATATACAATGTTATAGATTAGCGTCTGAAAGTAATGTTAAATATTATAGTCAAATTTTCGCCGAGAGAGTCTTAGATCATTAATCTCAAATTTCCTACATTTTAACATTTTACTCATAAGATCAATTAGGATTAGACTTTAACGAAATCTCTAACGAATTATGGGTCTCATGAGAGATTCACTTCTTAATTCTAAAAATTCTTGATTCTCAATAAATTATAAATCGAGAGCTATTAATGCCACTTTCATTGGTAAAAACAGACTTTGGATATCACGAATAATAATGCTATATGCTCACGGTTCTGGGACGTTATATATTGCACTCCGTTATTCGGCACGTTGCTGCATCATACGGCATCAGTGCATTATCTCGTTTCCGCACCAAGTATGGTATAGTCGCGCGTAGAAGCGATTAGTTTTGCTACTTTATCGTTTAGAGAACCGCGTACAATGATGCGACGCGGACGGGGCGAAAGGTCGGCGATGCTAAACCCAAACCCTTTAGTAACTCGAGCTGTCGTTAGAACCATCTGCCATGATCCCACTTGCGCACCTCGTTTCCTTGGCGACAAGGCTTGTCGCCTATAAATGTAGCAAAACGGCCGAATATCAAACATAAGTATGGGTTACGTCTCGTCCTCTTCGCGTTTTGGTACCTATACTCGCTGACAGGTTTATCGATACTTAATAAACAAATAAACGTAGATTAAATTTAAAACGTGTTGCCTCGTTGATTTTATTCCGACTCGTTACCTCGTTAGATATTTATTTTGTTTTTTTAAGGCAAAATAACAAGTTGATGGAATAATCGATGCCATGTCGGTATTTTATTTAAATAAATAGGATTTAATTTGCGCTTAAAATATTTCAAAATATCAAAATTTATCTTCTGTCAAACTTAAATAATCAACATCTTCAGTTCGATCGGAAATGTAATTTACTGTCGCGCCGCGCTGATTGACACGCTCACTTTCGACAGGACAGATTTTTCTTCTCCAAGTTAGCCGTAAAGTATCTGTTACAATTTTACGGAAGCTTTCTGTTCTCGAATTGCCAGGATAAGGAAGAAGATTCAATTGGCGGGAAACAATTTGCAGGCGGACTCGATCGTGAGTCGTGACATATTCGTCCGATCGTCCCCTATGGGACCTCTCGAGTCTGACCCTCGTAATTGTGTCGAGCTTCCTTTCCTATCACCCACGCACATGGTGTGTGAGATTAATTTTCCGCTGCTCGTTGTAGTCTTTATGGGCCGACGAACACCTGCAAGCATTCTTAATCAGTCATCAAGGCCCGCTCTCACCTCGAATTCCGAAACAAATCTAGCAAATAACTTCTGTTCCGATTTGCCACTCATCGTTACGTCCACTTTCTTACGCTAAGGATAAGGTGATGATTAAAGTAATTAATGAAAGTCTTCTTTTCTTGAAAGAAAAAGAAAGAGAATCTTGTAAAAAAAAAATATATATATATATATATATATACAATGTTCAGTATATATGTCGCAACGACCGAACTCTAGACACATTTTATCGATGTAACCCGATATATATATAACGTGTTACTCGTTATATCAAGATAAATACCACGCTGGGAAGTATACCTATGTATTTTTACACAATGGGACAACACGATACTTTTTTGCTCTTCGCGTATCATAGAATTACATTTTCTTTGATTCCTCATCTTGATTGTACCTTATTTCGCTTGAGTATTGACCGACCATGTTTATTGCGGAAGACGAGAAGCTGGGAGCATCTGGAGACGAAATCGAACAAAAAGAAGGCCCAGAAAAGAGAGAGAACAGGAACGAGGAGAAGAAAGAACCTAAAATAACATACGAGGCTAGCGTTCAAATCCTCTGACACTGCGTGCCCCGACTGTCCCACATATGGTTTACACATATATATTTCCTTCTCGCCTTCGATCCTCCAGGGTATTACGAAGGGATCTCACCGGCTCCGATGCGCGAATCCTCGCGGAATCGTGAGTTACGGTCGCGCCAGCGTCGCCTAGGACGCCTCTACGCCGTTATTTCGCCGTTGACGTGTTTCTCCCGCGTCGGAATGGAAGCCGCGGGATACGCATTTCGGGGAAAAATAGCGTCACGAGACTCACACGGCGCTTCACACGTAAACCGCGCTCAGTGACATAACGTCAATATAAAGCGTAATGGTGCGGCAAAAGATGATAGAAACGGAAGGTAGGTGTGCTAAAACGCGAGGCAAGATCCGGCGAGATCGAGGAAACACAAGGAGGCGAACGCAGAGCGTAAACACGAAGAATGTCCGTTGTAAGTTGTAAGTCTCGCACGGAGCTCGCCAAAGTACCGAGGGTTTACTCCCCCCCCCTCTCTCTCTCTCTCTCTCTCTCAGCACTTTAGGGAGCCAAAATCAGGACGAACTTGTTTGACGTTAAGACCCAGGAGACGGGATACAATGTGTCAAGTAGTTGTTGCATACTTCTTGTTCTTGGACGGGTAGCGCTTACTTTGACGCAGCGCCAGCGCCAGCGCCGCAACGCGGAAAACACAGTGCATATAACGAATCACCTCGATAAAATGTACGCGCAGAATTGCTTCGTCACGATGTATAACGGATTTGGTATCGAGTGTCCTTTTTCATTTCCAGCGTTGCTCATGGCGAATAACGTGAAATCTTGCTCGATAAATTCCACACGATTTTCCGAGTTTACATCCTCCGCCTTCTCTCCGTGCATCTTGGGAACGTTCTATCCGTATATTCACTAACGTGAATATTATGCATCTCGATTGTTCTCGAGCGAAAGTTCGGGAAAGTTTTCACCGTTTACCGAAGGTACCCAGGTGTCTTTGGCCGCTACTCTCTATAAGCTATGGAAAATTGAGAATCACCAAGTTTCCGGCCGCTCGCTCTATCCTTTTTCCCCCTCCTTTAATTTATATTCATCCCTCCGCCCTCCGGTCGATGCGATGAAGAATCTCGAAGCAACCGTGCATTAACAAATCGCTATCGAGAAACATGGAGCGGGGATGGAAATAATTGTATTCTTGCGACAATGCGTGCGACATGCGATTTCATGCAAGAGAGATTAGCGAGCGAGATTAGCATAATCGACGCGTAATCAGCCTACGGACTCAATTCACACGCGAACTTGCGACAGCAGGTACTCACTGGCATCATCGATGTCAATTGAGCTTGTCACGTCGTGCATATGTTAAACGATATATTTTTCCTATATCTGCGATAGTATATCAGTGATAAATTAATTGAAAAATTATTATTTTGTTTTATATCGCAGTGAAAATATAATTGTAACAAGGCTGCAAAAGGCAACAGCGAGACAAAGTTACTGATCATACGAAACATCCAATTATTCGTGTTTGGACAAAGAATTGGCGCGGGTCGATATACCTCATAATTAATATAACAATTTATCGTGTGCGGCCGTATATATACATATATAAAGGACCTACGACTTACTTTCATAAAAATTCCAGAACCGTTGGGAAAATATGTAAAAAGTGAGGAAGCGGTTGGAAGGGAGTGGCGGGTATACCGACCCCATATTCCGGGAAAAATGTTATTAAAAGTACCAGGCGGCCACACACACACACATACGTGATTATAACGGTTCGCAAGATAACTTCGATTTTTGAAAAATATTCCAGCAGCTTCGCCGAGTTAAGTTTCGTCGTTTAAATTTACTTCTAATAAATTTATGCGTCCACGCTTTAACATACGCACATCTACGTTTTAGTATAATTCAATAAGTGCGATTAGGTCAGAATTTCCATTTCGAGCTATTTACCAATTTACCAGGGTGCTACCAGTGGACTGTACAAATTTCTATTCATGCACAATGCCGTATGTAATAACCACGATAGAATGTATTATTTAGTCCCTTTGTTATTACTCTGAATGTTTGTAATTATCGATAATTTTATCGGTTAGCCGTTCGATAAATCAGTAAAATAAACCCAATTAAGAATTTAATGAATTTAATCGACTGTACTGGCAATGATTATAATCGTGGCAACGATTATAATCGTCGTGACAAATTGTCACCGCGTTTCGACCAAGGATTCTGGTCATTCTAAAATTGATGTAATTTTAGATGCTTATAATATAAGCATCTTAATTAAATAATTAAATTTATTGCGAAAAATATTACCTCATCCAGGGTTCGAACCTGGAACCTCTCTCATTCCGTGACGGGTATCGTACCAATTCGACCACTGAGACATGTGCATATGGTAATATTTATCGCAATAACATGTATTAAGATGACAAACAATAATAAGATGGAAAACACTTACTTTCAGTCAAAGGTGTATATTCAAACCGAATAAGTAACATTTACTTCGCCAGTCAATAATTAACCCAATTAAGAATTTAATCGATAATAATCGTCAATAATTGGGTTAATTATTGACTGGCGAAGTAAATGTTACTTATTCGGTTTGAATATACACCTTTGACTGAAAATAGGTGTTTTCCAACTTATAAATTTTATTGTTTGTCATCTTAATACATGTTATTGAGATAAATATTACCACATGCTTCAGTGGTCGAATTGGTACGACACCTGTCACAGAATGAGGGAGGTTCCAGGTTCAAACTCTGGCTGAGGTAATATTTTTCACAATAAATTTAATTATTTAATTAAGAAGCTTATATTATAAGCATCTAAAATTACATTAATTTTAGAATGACCAGAATCCTTGGTCGAAACGCAGTGACAATTTGTCACGACGATTATAATCGTCGCCACGATTATAATCATTGCCAGGACTGTCGATTAAATTCTTAAAACAAAGTTCATATTTTACTACAATGGAAAAAAAAGAAAACCATCAAAAGAGATCATAATTGCGCAGCATATCTGGAGTTTCGCGCTTTTTTTTACAGTCCAACTGTCAGCGATAAAAGGGTGAAGGCATAAACGGGTAAAGTCGCTGCCTAAAGCTTACGACTCGGTAGAAAGTTCGCAGGCCAGTAGAATAAATTCGTCGGACGCAGACATTTTTATAGCGTGTCGTAAATATTCCGCGATGCGTGTTAGTCACGCACTATCGCGCAATACCGGAAAAATTTCAGATAAATTGCTATAAAGAGAATACGATTTCGATAACAAGCGATAGTCGACATTGTCTCCGGTTTATGGTAATTATGCTGATAATATCGCAACGAGATTGATATCGATGATCTCGTTATCTAACGAGCGTGATGAATAATTAATTGCGCTTGATGAATCTGTCACTCTCTCGACCGCTTTGACGAGCACGCAAAATTGCGGTATGTAATGTAAACGTTACGATAGACATCAATTTTCTGGCGTACTATGTTTATTTTGGCGCCGCTACTTCGAGATACATTACAAACGATCGTGCGTACGATCTGTTTGCGAAGTTTATCGCCGCCCTTTTCGCATTCGACGTCCACTCGACGACAGAAAAAGTAACACAGAAGGAGAATTTATATGAAGCGCGCGCGCGAACTCTTTACCTCTCTTCACTTCTCGTCTTTTTCATCGAGTACTCTCGCAGACTCTCGCTCTGTTCTCGTCACCCGATTTATCTTGAGTCTTGAGACGAAAGTGTCCTCTGAATTCTGTTATATTCTGACTGAACATTGATTAAAGAATGTACCTAGTCTTTTCAAAAAGATCATATCTTCGAAAGGGAATTTTGTATAAGAGATATTATTTTTTCTATAATGAGCCGAAGGAAAAACATGTGATTATTTATTTCACAAGTCTAAGAAAGTTACTATTTTTTCGCAAGAAATGAATATTTTTTTCCCGAGATTAATACGAGTGTTTTATATGACTATAGGAAAATAGTAAAAAGTAAAAATACAGCTTTTTCAATATAACAAATTTTGTAGAAATAGATTTTAATACTATTTATTGCTATCATATTGAAAATGTGTTTAATTTTGTGATTAATAAAATAATGCAAATGTAATTAATACAATAATTGAAACAAATAAATATAACTTTGTGATCGACTTGTCGTAAAGCATTAATAGTCGCTATTTTATGTCACATTTCTTTCTAACTTGTAAGTTGCGTTTCTACTTACAATTAGCGAAATTTTTGGAATAAATGAAGAAGTAAATCTCAATCGCGGCGCGTATTCGGCGAACGTTTCGCTCTTTCCCCTGTTCTTCTTACTTTCCGCAGGTGGTTCTACCACTTTATCCTCGAGTTTGGTAAATCCGTCATACAATAGGCTTCGCCGTTTAATCCGGCTCGCGACTAATCCAGTTGGGAAACTTGTCTCGATGCAACTTCGTCTTCCTGCTTCCTACGAGACCGGATAACCAGTTATGTCGCGAGCGAAAACATATTCCGCGTATAGATGAAAAACTTTCTTTACGTCGAGCTCTTTGCGAGAAACTGAAATACTCGCTGCAAGAAGAATGGAAGCCTTTCTTTCTTCAGCTTTATCCTCTTTAAATCTCAGATAGATATGTTTTGGTGATTAAATATAGAAATAGGATTAAACGCGCGAACTTACGAATAAGAAGTCGATACGTTGGTTGAAGTCATTTATAATTTTTTCCTCAAAATATTTTTCAAAGTCGCATGATTCAAAGTCGATATGACAAGCTGACTCACACCGTCCGACAGGCTTACTCACCGCTGAAGAACACGCGTTGAAGAACTCTTCAGTTTCAAATAAGTAATGCTATAGCAGTAAAAACGCTGAGCTATGGGTTCCGTAGGTATCATATGCATTAGGGGAGACGCAAAGTGCTTAAATCTCGAAGAGTTCCATTGTTTCACGCGACTCTTTCTCTTTGATTTCCTTCAAAATCTATCATCGGCCATATCTTACGTGTAAAATTTAATCAATCTCGAAGGGTCTATAACGTGCGTAAAAAAAATTCATCAACGTGATGGATTTGATCACCGTGTGTGTTAAAGGGAAAAAAGATATTCAGCTCGAAACTGATTCCGCAATAAAAATCCTCGCGATACCGCTATAAAATTATTAAATACCTGAAATTGGTTCAAACGTAAAACGTTTAGTCGTATTTTAGCACGGTTTAAAGTCAATGAGCCATCTGATATCATTAGTTGTTCGCACCGGAAGATCGCACAAATTATCTCTTCCTTCGAAGATGAGGACCGAGGGAAACGCGGATCGTCGTAATGAACGACTAAATAAATACCGTCGTTATCTCGATTATCGATTGCCGCGGCCGCATTGCACCGTAAATCGAAATATGATGTGGCCCGCACAAAGGGGGAGTGCGAAAACGAAGAAAAGACGCGTATCTTTCCGCGTGAGCACGCACGGGAAAATGCGAATCTCCGCTTAGCTTCCGTCTGCGTCCCTGCGTACCGGCGCAGGGGTACGCCCGTCGCCGTTAGACTACTTAGTCTAACGAGAATATAATCGATGATATACTACCTCGCGGCTTAATCACGCGAAGAGATAAAACCCCTCTCTCTCTCCCCCCGCCCTCGTCCCCCTTGTCGGCCCTTTATCTCCCGCCGGGAGGAGCGAGCGCGCGGGGCTAAATCTAATTCCCGGCCGTGTCATCCCCGTCTCTCGTCCTTTCTTACTCCCGTAGCCGGAACGCCGCTCATTATACTCGAGGAGACAGGAAGATTTTATTACGTCATCCACAAAGACTCTTTACACGGTACTTTTTTCCTTTCGGCCGGTCGGGCCCTCGACCGGAGCGTCGTATTTCACCGCGACATGTTGAAGGAAGAAGGAAAATGGAAAAGGAAAAAAGGAGAAGCGAACGTCGCAATGGCGTAATTTCGCGGAAATTGCTACGTTAGAATCGCGAAGCCAAATTAGCGCGCTGCATCTTGAGACAGTTAGCTCGAATACGGCCCACTCGATGCTTTACATTTTTTAGCTCTCCAGATGAAAATAACCATTTCCATTATGGATAATTTTTTGAGTACTTATACCTTATATATACAAGTACTTGAGGAATGGGGTGACGCATGGCTCCATGCTAGCGCGGAAGATTAACAACTGAAGGATCCTGGGTTCGATCCCGACCCGGCCTTTATCCTCACATTTTCTTCGTTTGAAGCACTGATTGTGAAATATAGAAATGTGCCATTTTCCGATATAGGTATCGCTAGCACCACAAGCAGGTACTTGAGGAAACGTCATGCTGATACGATTCCACTAATATTTTTGTTGAAAGACAGACAATTTTCAAAGTTTAGTTGGGCTATACTAGAAAGAACACCGTGTTTATTAGCACCCGCTTTCAGCAAAACTCAATTTTCAATCAAAGTATCGTAGAAAATCGCATTTCCCAGTTTTCGCTGTGTCTGAAATCTAATGTGTCGCATGTGTTGCATGCCGTAAAATTTTATGCTCGTAAAAGAACATCGCGCAAGTACGTAAATTCTGGCAGTACACAACAAAACAGTCAATTTTTACGAGCAGTTTCACGAAGCTTTTCGGTAGCAAGACGATCCGGCCTTCCTTCCCCTTTTCCTTTTTCTTTTCATCATCTTCTCGCGCTCTTCCTCTATTTCTCGTCGTTCGTAAAGATCGGTTAGCTATTCCGACGCAACCGATCTCTGTTTGCACTTCGTGAGCTTCCACGGGAATGGTCTCGGTTTTAACACTCTCGCTGTAGATTAGGCACGGTTTCGCCTCCTCCCTTTCTCCCCCTCCCTCCCTCCTCTCTCTCTCTCTCTCTCTCTCCAACATTTTTGAATTTACTCGACTAGTATAGAATTTTCGGTGGCTTTTACTCGTCGCGTCGAATAAACGAGCTCACTCGCACAAGACCCTTTATTAAATTAACAAACGAAGTACCGTAGAATTATTCATCGCGGTTTCTTTTTCCATTGGAGAATATTCAAAATTTCATACTAAATATTGCTTTTCATTTTTTTACAGTAACACATTTTCCTGTACAGATATAATTGACAGAATTTATTTTAGAAAAAACTTTATTCTAAAAATGTAAAAAATGTTTCGCTCTAGTAACTTTTTTTTTATGTAGTTGAGCTTTTTATATAAACTCACGTTTATGTATAAAGGGGATTCTATTACAGCTATTAAGGTGATTGGGCCATGTACCATATGAGTCAATATAAGGCCTAAAATTTATTTTAAGAAAAACCATTTTTATGGATATATTCTAGACACTTGTATAATTACTGATTTTATAATGTAACTTTTCATTCGATTACGTATCAATTTATCTACTGATAAATGTAAACAGTTCAAGATTTGACTTCAGTTGACATTCGTACAAGAGAAATGTCGCGACATTGCATCTCTTCGCTGTAGGCAGCTATCATGCCAGTGCCATGTGTTTGAGTGAGGTTATGTATTGTGTTTATGTTGAAAAATAATGGAAGGTAACAAACAATTTCGATAACGGGAGATTTGCTTGCAAAAGAATAGTGCTGTGGAAAGAAAACACTACACGGTGCGGCGTTGCCACATGTCCACGTCGCGTACAGCTGATCGAAAGGCCGACAAAAAACGCGACGATTCATCAACTTTTGATTGAATTTTTGGCCTTATTACACGTCAACGTCGTTTTGTCTTATACTTAACAAGTGCTAGAAGAATCAAATAATGTTATTTTCAGTTTTTTGAACTTGTTTCTTTACAGACAGTGAGTGAACTTCTCGAAAAATGTATGTTTCCGGTACAATTTCCCATAAAACCTATGTTAAAAATGCCAACTTTGAGATTTAATATCTCAAAAACTAGACGTCAGATCTTCTCAAAATTGCAAATTTAAGCGTATTTAGGTCTTTTTTATAACATATATTTAATTCGGATTTTTTTCTTTGACATGCTCTGATGGCCCAATCACCTTAATATAGAAACAATAATGGAATAGAGTGATACTTGGAATGGAACGTTTTTATGAAGTCGAATTAATGTTATCGAATACATTTTTAGTATTGCCTAAAAAATATAGATTTTTTTCGAACTGGGAATGTTCTCCGAAACATATAACTGGTTTAATTACCTATTTGAAAGAGGAATCGATGGGTGACTGTTTGTACGGCACGGCCAAAAATTTTCCCACGCAAGTTTATTCGCGATACACTGTTAATTGATTCTTATTCCGTAATGAAGTATCGTTTCGATTGTTGGACCACCTAAATGTGATTCACGAGCGATATGTGCGCGCGTTGTCGTACGTTTCGCACAACGGCGAACGCCATTTGCATACTGCTGCAGCTTTGTGAGAGAACGTACGTCGGTGTGTCGGGGCGAAGCTTGTGGAGCTTGCAGGGCTCGCTGGGCTCGTAGGGCCGCAGGCGGCTAAAAGGGGCAAATACAATGTTCTCGAATACCTACCGAAAATCACTCGCGTTACAAAGCTATCGTGCGGACGCGGAATATTTGTTTCTAGCAAAGTTCCAAATCCGAATACCGACCCGGTCGGACTTACAGCTCTTCACCCGAAAAAAAAACAAAAAAAAAAAAAAAAGAAAATAGGTAGGATGGTTCTAATGTGTTCATGAATCTCGTCGCGGTGGACACCGAAACGCATCTCGCTAACGCAATGCGCGCGACGCAAATTTCACAATTTCGTTCGTAATTCCACGTGAAATTCCACGATGATTCTCATCCCGCAACGAAGAATTTAATAATGAAGTCCGTAACCGAGTGAAAACATTTACATTTGCAATAAACACGTGTAACGACCTGTTTTATAAAGCTTTGTTCGGAGCAGAACGACGTTAAGCGTAAGTCGATTATAACAGAATCGAAAAATATTTGTTGGCTCGCGAATGTGAGCAAGCGGGCGAGCGTCAAGCGTATCGAAAATCGAAGTCTCTCCGCTACGTACGAGAGTACAACCATCTACCTTGATGCAGCTATTCCGACCGACCGGCCGATTCGATCTGCCCGATAAATTCAGCCTTCTGGCAACAATGAGCCACGCGGCCGGGAAAGGCGACGATAATTTTCGTGTCGTCCATTAAATCGTCCTGGTCATCCGGCTCAATCAACCGTGCGAGAAAGCCGTCAAGCTCAGACGTGCCTTTTTGCTCCTTTTTTCCTCTTTTTTTCTTTTGTCACCGCCGTTTCACCCGTCTACGGATATTGGACACAGGGTCAAAGGTGGTCGTTACGACGCTGCGGCATGAAATATTGTAAGTAAGGGAAGCGAGAGAGGAGAGAAAGAGACCGATAATATATATATCTTGATCTCTTTTGATATATATTTAATATATATATATATATAATATATATATATATATATATATATATACATATATATATATATATATATATATCACTGGTCAATTTGCGATTGACTTCGCGAATCACCAGATATTACGAACAAAAATAATATCTTTACCATATCCCTCGAGGCAACGATTCGAGACATGGCAATAGTAGTGGATTAAGGTTAGAACCTGTTTAGAGATCGGTATGAATTTTAGTGCTTTCAACGCGCGCTGAATTTTTTACGAATAACATATATGGTCGTATGGAGCGAGAGTCCCTTTCATTTTGCATGCACGATTCTTTGAAAAATGCAACGAAAGTATTCTCTTATCTAGAACAGAGTGCAATCCGCCTGACAGGCGAATATAAATTACGGGTATTCAGACAAATTAGATCGTATCGAAATGATACTTTCTTCCTCGAATGTAGCGTTTTATGTGGGATATCAAACGAATTTTAACGGGTACAATGATCGAGACGAGAATAAAATTTGTTCCGTACCGTTACGAGGACCGTTACGGGAAAGTAAGCTTCGAGCAAAAATAGAAATTGTACGAACATGTTTCTTTTGAAGCTCTTACACGAAAAGTTAGGTGTAATATTAATCAATACCTATTCTATTGCATATTGGAAGATAAGTTTGCGCTTATAATATAGATAAATAAGTAAAAAAAAAAGAGAATTGCATCTCATCAGCCTCACCTATTGTGTACTATACGCTCGAATTCTTTATCTAAGTTAAAAAATTGCGCATTAATTGTATTATCTTCTGATGTAGCAAAAATCGTAAATTCGAGGCAGTAGATAATACTACGAAACGAGAGAATTATAATTGCAAAAATTATTCTACATATAAAACGCGGACAGATAAATGAACGTTTTAATTGTCTCAATGCGAAAAATGCCTTATATAAATGGATATTCGTATTCTCCCAGTAGTTCATTTCGTGCAACTTTCGCTGCTGATTACCGTGGAATTAAATATATATCGAGAGGAGCACTAAACGGTGGCGTATATACGGTGGCCCGGATATGCACTCGCATCTAGATCCAATTCCATCCCGACGGAATTTCACGTAGCCGCAGGTGCTCGTTTTTCCATGGTGGGAGGCCGCAACTTATATTAACCTCAGCGGAACCAGACCCTTTGCCACAGAGTGGAAGGGGTTTCTAGCTTTTCGCTAGATTAATTTCGGTAGCCGGCTGATATAAATCTCCCAATATCTACTAGGAAAACCGAGTGTTACGCAAAGACTAGTCAGTGAAACCAGTCGAAGGCACTAGGCACCATCGGACCATCGCTTTGGCCAGTTGCCAAACACGTCATCTGAGTGTCTATCGATTAAAAATTCCACATAGTTACGCAAAAAAAGCATGCGAAAAAGGTTTCCTCGTTGACGCAATCGCTCGCGTTAAACGCCCTTCTGCGAATCGAGTCGCTTTAAACCGATTAAGAGTTCGAATTATATATGCAAATACAAAATCGTTGAATTCATATCCGAAGTACATTTAAGAGTCAACGTAATATCGAGACGCGTACTCAACGGTTATTCCGCCTGAGATAGACGGCTTTATCCGACCGGGACCGATTTTCCTGTCGTCCTAATAATGTTCGTGAAATCGAGCGAGAATTCCCGTTGTTCTCCTCTCTTCTTTCGCCAGTTTCGCTGGAACTCTCCGTCGCGACGTTTTTTCCGGCGCGATGATTTTTCGTGGTAGGTGAATTACACGCCTGTCGGACGCAGCGCGCTATGCTTCGCCACACGACGCCGATGGAGAGGTCTCGTTGGAACTTGCAACGGGGCGAGTCGTGACGAACCGCAAAAAGAAGCAGGACGAAACGTAGCGGTGCGGCGCGACGGTTTATCGCTTAACGTGGCATTAACGAAATCGAGCGTGACGCGTGTCGCGATAATTGCATCACGACAAAACGTCTGTTATCAGTGTGCGCAAAAATTTCTGACATTTTATACATTGTTTTGTTCACTCGATACCATCGTATTCTCTTTCAATGATTAAAAAGTAGATTAGATTATTTATTTCGCGACGAGTCGTGAACGTAACGTTTTCAGATATGCAGAATGACAATCGAGAAATTAAATAGCTATTATTTTGTAGCAAGTATGAAATAAATTTTAATAAATTAAACATTATTCACTGGAGAAAAATCTGTCGTTAGCACAAAATGCCAAAACTCATGTGAATATAGAATCTTTTGTGCTCTGAGCACTGAGCACAAAGCACTGCTTTTCTATGTGAATATATATCTTTTACTAATTGTAAGCAGATTCGAGATGACGCTCGTGTATGCGATTTCGAGATGTGACGCTTGTCGTTGGAGAAAGGCGAAGATATAGATATAGATTTTGGATTCTCGCGTTTACGTTGGAAGGCGAAATGGAACGGGTACTTGCATCGCGAGATTAAAGACGTCAGTCTGGAAGAGACAATCTTTTAAAACAACCGCGCGTCGCGTGTAATTTGCGAGAGGAGCTCGGACGTGCCCATCGCTGCCGCGTTCTGCAAGTTGTTCACAATCGGATTGAAATGCTCGGCACGCAGCTCCGCTCCGACAAAGTCCGTCGCGTGGAAGGAACTGAAGGAAGGGAAGGTCCCGCCCGACTCTCGCGTCGCGATGCCACGCGAAAGCAATTTTTATATTAAAGCTGCAGCCATTATAGACGAACGCGTTGCATCACAAAAAAAATCTTACCTATCTAGTCGATGATATCCACTTCTCTGCCTTGTACATATGTATACAACGTTCCGAAGTTTTCATGTTTCAACTATAAATTCATCGATCAATCTTTTTCTTTAACCCTTTTCGGTCACACTTCCCGAGAATCCCGTACCGGTCACACTGGGTGAAATACACCCCCATCGTGTTTGCACGTGTATAAAAAATTGTAGGTGACCTTAAGGAAAAAAAAATATCCTGTCGTAGTTTAAGTCTTTCTTACAAAGACTGTATAGGTTTGATTTGCAAAAAATTAATTTAACATATGTAAAAAAATTGTTGAAAAAAAAGTCGGAAAAGTGACTTTTCACAAAAACTAATGTAACTTTTTCAATTTTTAAGATATTTTAATTTTTCAAACGGTTTTTTCATCCTCAGATGACGCACTTTTCACTCATTATTGCAGTTTATGCGGCCGTTCCAAAAAGTATGTTGATTTTGAGGTATGAAGGTGCGATTTTTTGCAGAAAAAAAATGCCGAGAGAGAACTAATGGGCCAAAAAATATACCACCGACGGGAATCGATACTTGAAGGTCCCAACTACCTGTAGATAGCGGCACAAGGCCCAATTCCATTGGTTTACTGGGTCGTTTTCGAAGTCAAAAAAACGCTGGGGTGTAGACCCCATAGTGTGACCGTTAAGGGTTAAAAATTTTTCTTTCCTTTTCAGCGAAGATTTCTCTTATAGCGCCTTTTGCGAATTAATATATATTTTTCTTATTAATTTTATTAATTAAAAAATATTTTTTTATATTTTTTAATGAGGAAAGAGCGGTGGATGCGGACACGAGTTCGGAAAGGGCTTTTGAATAGCGTAAAGTCTCTCGGGTTGCTTCGCACGTTTCGTTTTCTCTTTCCTTCGCCTCACAGCCGAGCCGGCGGCATACGTGCGAGACGGAGTGCAGTTTATGGCCCCGTGCCTCACGTAGATGCATATTTATTACCGCATTAGTAGCAGGCGACGCGTAGGGGAGCGCATCATACAGACACGCGTATACACATCCCCGGCGAAGACTGCCGGGCTAGGATTCTGTTGGTTTACCAAGAAGGCTTCTGTATTTTCCTACCGCAAAATATCCCGCCTCAAGGATTTAGTCGTCCCGTTTTCACATTACCGGAAACGACCAAAACCCGTAGGCGGAATTTTCTCTCTTCTCATTTTTTCCATGTTTGTTGTTCTTTTTCTCCTCTGTGTGTAATAGAAGTGAAAGAAGCGGTGATTATTCAACGTCTTCATTTTTATATATATGTAATTTCTAAAGTACACTAAACATAAACTATATATCAGAAACTTCTGCTCTGTCGATACATGATGTTATCAAATTCTGTCTATAGCTATCAAAATCTGAAAAAATTGATAGCTATTCAAAATGAGAACCACGGAATAAACTTATAATTTTATTTATAATTATAAAATATTTTATTTTATAAATTTTATAAACAAAATATTTTAAACGAAAAAAATTGTAATATAATCGCTTTAACGTTATTCCTGAAAATATAATTCAATTGCACTCTAAAAATACCAGATGAGAACATCATTAATATTTACATTTTTCATACAAGTTTATCGAATATGAGTGCGAATTATATATAAATATAATAAAACAAAAATTTTGTATTCCCACATAAAAGTACATTACAACGTTCGTCTGTTAAGCTTCAGAGAACATGTTATCCTTTTGTAAGCTACGCACGACAGTCAAAACATGTTTTCCATTCCGACCTCGATTCTACTTTCATTCTTTACGTAACTTATCGCACAAGAGCCGCGACGCAGTTTCCCGAACGAAACGAAATGATTTTCAGGCGGCATTCTCGCGGGCGCGGGCAGCGACGCGCAAAATGACGCACGAGCGCGCGTCGATTATACTTACCTGACGCGAGGACGAATAATATGAGGAAGGGCAAAAGGACCATTGAGCGCAAGTACATTATTCCGTAATGGTGAAACGATTAGTCAGATCACCCTCCGGACCCTACCCAGTGCTGACAGTTGCACGCGCAACCTGCACATGATTAATAATCACGCGTCGGCCATCGTTATCGGCGCGCGACCGTTATCGCTATCTTCCGCTTATCTGCTCCCGCACTTTGACGCGCCATTTTCGGAAATTAATCCATTCGGTGGTAGAGAGAAAAGTACGGTTCTGTACTCGCCTGAGAATCTATTCGAGTCACGTACACCTCCGTCATTGAAAGTTAGACAGTCAAAAGTCCGGCTCCGGCACATCTAGCCCGCGGAACGAGGAATTAAGATTTTCTATCTGTCGGTCCCTTAACACGTGAAATTAAATCAACCGCCGCGATTCGGCGTTCTGTACGCGAATTTTGACCATCAGCCACCGTAAGACCCATTTTGTCGCGCAGCGTGGGACACGTATTGATCCAGAAATATGGCCAATAAGAATAAAGAAATGTAGATAAAAGACTTCTTATTGATCAAATAAAATAGAATTAGAAAATGCACCAGACATTTGCTCTTCTATTTTTCTTTTATCGGTAAACCACTTCAAAGCTGTATCAGTTGATCCCACACTTTTCCGAGGGAAAACTCGCGTCTTCCGACAGTTGATTAAACCTCGACGTAAAACGTTGCGAATCGTGGCAAACTGATTGTACTTTAATACGGTGACACGCGATGCACACGCCGTGATGAATATCACCGCGGCGGCGACGGCATGTGCAGCACATTTTTCGAGACAAAGAGACGACGGAGAGGTGGAAGAGTGGCGGGGTTAGGCGGGGCGAGACGAGACCAGGGCAAGGGATGAATTATTCGTTGTCTCTTGCACTCTGCACCCTCGGACACTGACGCCACGTTATCCTGTCTACCGTGTCGACCCTCTGCCGCTGACAGTGTCATCCATAATGTCCGTAGCGAGCGCGAGTGACATTTGCACCCCAGCGCTCTTTCCGCGGGAGAATTTTTACCGCGCCTTTCCGGGAATACTTTTTACGAGTTCTTCCGTCGGGCAACGTAAAAATACGTTAACTCTTTCGCGTGAAGATAACGAGTGAGCAGGGAGTTGAGATGCGTCCGATTGCAAAAAAAATCAGTCTGGATTATTAAATGCGTCCGTCTGCGTTGGAATCCATCTTTTTCTCGATTGTTGCCTCACTTAAGAGACACACACAGCAGGAAAAGAAAATTAATCAAAGTTCATTCCAATTAAGCGATGATGTTGGCATAAGTCGTCCGAGCGGACGACGAGAGCAGCGTTTATGTACAGAGCTTTTTCCAATATTTCCTCCCCTCCCTCTTTCCCAGAAACTTTCGCAGTTACTGGCCGATATATCCCGAAGTCGATATTATCCTACCATATAAAATATCGCCAACGCGGATTTCGACGAAAATACAGCTTCATCGTTCGTGCGCGTGGGTATCACGCGGGCGTATGGGTATGCGCGTTCACCAAATATCTAAGCACGGCGGCAGCGCTAATTAATTGGCTCGTAAATTAACGCGGCAACAATACGCGGGCGCGGGTAGGCTCCCTGTGCCGCCAGCCACCGTCGAATCACGGAATTACCGGCACGCGTTGCGAACGTAAGAATATGCGTGATGTATGCGGTATTCCGACCGACCGCCCTCTCGGTCTATTCTCGCGTACAACGCGCCACCCCCGTCCGCCCTTCGCATCGCCGCTGCTTTCCCGCATCTTCGCAAGGATTTTAACACCATCGACCGAGGGGCTGCTTTGTGTAATATGACAATTCGACGCCTAAGCTTACGCTTTATCAATGACAGATTGACCCTTGAAGCAACGTAAGACAGATTTGGAAGAAGGAAAGAGAAAGAGAGAGAATCGTCTATAAAGTCCGTTGTTCGCGATTTTGTAAAAATACGCTAGGCATTCTTAACGCGACGAGCATCGGAGTGTCACATAGAAGGCAGGTACATCGTATCGCGCATAAAAGCAGGTCGCGAAGGGTCACAAATTGAGTGCACCTGTTGCAACAACGCGGCAACTTATGTACACGCCTCGTAGGTACTTCACACGGCCGTCAAGTCGAGGAAGTGCTCACCTTTATTGTGCCCCATCGTGCTCGAAGAGAAGTCCAGAATTTTGCAATCTTTTATAAAAATTACGTCGCGCGTCGAGCGTTGTACGCGCCATTTCCGCGAACGCACGCAAGTTGCACAATCGATTGTACGGAACATTGATTGCCTCTATTATCTAATAATAGAAATAAAACATTTTCCAAAACTTTCCATGATAAAGCTGAAAATGTTTTCATACATGCAAGTTTAAATAAATTTTTTCGATTTTTTTTAAATTTAATTAATTATAAAACTAGTTTTAATATAATTATTTTGGCAATTTTAATATTTATTTTTGAAAAACTTTTTAATAAAAATTTTTCATTTTTTAGTTAGAGAAGCTTGCTAGGTTCCTTTATTTACAGTTTACACCTGAAAACGATAAAATACAATAAAATACCAAATAAAATTGCATTGACGCAATATTATGAAAAATTAAAGAACGTTAGGTTTTGCTCTCATATTCCCCACTTGTGGTGAGAGGTTCGCATTTTGAAAATTTTATTAAAACATAATGATCGGCGTACAGGAAGCAGAGGAAGAGATCGATCATGCAACAATAGCGTCTAACCGAGACGAGAAGGTACAGCAAGTGTCCGTGGAGTATCCGGCGTGTCGTATTTCCGTGCATCGATCCGTGTCCTCCCCCCCGTCGTTCATCGACACCGACATTGTGACGACCTGCGGTTTTTTGTCGCGGTGATCGTTAAGTGCGTAACAGCCATCGCGCAATAGATAAGCCTTTTAACACTTCACGGGACTCGGCACTGTATAATGCCGCGTGTACGCGCGATTCGTCCGATTCGTCGTCGCGCGGCTCCGCTCCGCGTTGTGTGTTATTGAGTGGAAGACTGATAACGGCGGCAGAGAGAAGCCGCCCTCGACGTAACATCGTGGCTGCAACGACGAAATGCAACCGCGATAACAGTGTAATCGAGAGCGGACATAGCGCGCAGGGATGTTATTGACGTGATCGACGTTGCGTGAGCGGCAACGCACTCGGGGAGCGAAGGGAAGCGGGACGAATATTTTCTCTCGGCGATACGTTTCTCGCCTACAATTTTATCCCAACATTTTTAATCGCCACGGCGATCCTGCACAAGTTGTAGCTGATGCGTTTTCGTTCAAACTGTATACGATCGAATTCGTTTACGATCAAGGGCTTCACTTTTCGCTCGATCCCCTATGCGAGAACGATGAATCGAATACGAATGCGAGTTGGAGAGAAATACATTCTTTTAAACTGAATCAGTGAAGATTGCATTGACAAAATAAAGATTAGTATTTCACTTATCTTCAATGTAAACGCTCACACTTTGTTCTTCCATCTTATATCTCACTAATTATAATAAGTAGAAATAAAATGTAAAACTAGTAACAGTTGTACATTCGTAAGATATAACTTGAAAAGTTTCCTAAATTAAAAAAATTTTTTTTTACAGAAACCTTTATATCTATCGAATGAAATTCATATAACTATTTAATTCAAAATCATATTACATTTTTCTTTACTCTTAAGCTTACTGTTCACAGTCAGTAGTCTAATATTGATTAAAATAGTAATCTTACTAATTAATGAGATTTTACTGTAAAATTATACATATTTGTAAAATATAGCTTTCGAAAACTTTTTATATTTTGGACCGATATTTTTTGAGGAAAATTCTTCATATATTGTAGAATAAAGCTGACATAACTCAAATTCAGAGGCATATGTCATGTTTTTTTACTCTTGAGTTTTCTGTTAATCCAGCAATTATAATATTACTGGATTTGAACAGTCTACTACTAACTGATTCTTTTCGGAGAGATCTCACTAAATGCAGCGCTATATTTTAATTGCTACTATACTTTTCGCTCTGCTTTTAAACAATAATATAATAAAATCGTTTGTTTAACCTTTTGTCTGTCTAAAGAATTTTATATGTTTTACCATGTACCTCTACGCCACAGTAGAATTTTTATTATCATAAGCATATATACGGAAAGAACGGTTTTGCTGAAGTATCTAAAAATTTAGCTAGATTTTGTTGCACCATCAAAATAATTATAGTAGATCGCTGAAGTATGATGATAATACTGTAAAGAATGTTGACATTTTAGCAATCAGTTTGAATGTTCTACATAATTATTTTTATGGTGCAAAATTATCTTCAGATCTGTATCTAGCTAAACTTTTAGATACTTCAGCAAAATCGTTCTTTCCGTATAGTGACAAAATATAGTATAATATGATTAAATAAGACTATATTCTTATGTGTTGAATTACGCACTTCTTACTTTAAATACATCGTTTATTTACCTATTTATCATTAAAAATTTTACATTCCGTCCATCCAACGGCATTACAGCTCAAAGATCAGGCTCTGGCATCATTTATTATTACATTAAACGTCGCCCTCAGTCAAAATTTTATATTAGACATTTATTTGTTACAAGAGTTGAAAATTTTCGATTACGCTGGTCACTAGATGATTATTAGGGCATTACTAAAAAATCAGATGTCGATTATGGATGACTACAATGGCAATCACATGTTAAGAGAGCAATGTCGTGTACAGATGCCGAAAAAATGCGTTGTTTGCGCACATACGATGCGGCAATCGAAGTGTTAATGCGTTCCGCGTGTGCTCTTATTATTTACATGATCGCGACGACGCGACGTCGACGGCGCGGTCATTTTTGCATGCCAAGTGTCAAGCCGGTCCCGCATTAAGATCCACGTGTTGGCAATGCTATGCGTTCCCGCTTATCGTCGCTGCCGTTTTATCTGCTACGCAAGTCCGACTCACATTCCTTTCATCAGTAACAAATGAGCCGGTGTGCGAAGCCGCCACGAAGCCACGTACGTAACGCCGTTGCGTTGGCAGGTGGACGGAGACAGCGCGCAAATCGATGCTCGCGCATTGATTTATTAACGCGATACGCCGCGCCGCGCCGTACGGTATAACGTCACATTCGCTCGGTATTGTGATACACTGGCTGCTTGGTAATAAATGCAAAAGTTGAAATAACTTTTTTTCCATTCGCATTTCTCTCCAGTCTCTATTTCTTGACCTTGGATTGCGCCGTTTCGAGTCCAGCTTATTGATCTCCCTGGCAATATTTGCTTTGAATCTCGATAAATAGTATTTTAATCTCGAATCGAAATTCTATTATAAACTCTACATTGAGATGACAATCGGATGTTATTTCTGGCATCTACAATTCCCACATAACAATTCACCGAAATATCTACTAATTTGATTTTATTTGTTAATATATAATTACGATTGCAACTGAATCAGCTGAATGCTAAAAATAGCTGGTCTCAATGCGCCAATTTGTATATGAAAAATTAATGGTTGAGAGCTTGCAATAATGCAGCATGCCTGTCTATAGATCGAAAATTTGAGCGCAGCGGTGCGAACGACGGAGACAGCTAGAGTGGATAAGAAACTAGAGTTCCCCGAGAACGACGTTAGCGAATAAAGGGTTAAGTAGTTGTGGCGTCTGGGGTGCGTCATCAACGCGGCAGTGGCAGCGACAGAGGGAGACTAGACTAGACTCGACTCGCGGCTGTATCGGCTTGCGGCTGGGCCTATTAGCGTGACGCGATGCATCGTCTACATAAATACCCACCGACGCTGCGGCCGGTACCACCGGTTGCCAGTTGCCACTTTGTGGCAACGCGAGCTAGCGAGCGAGCAAGCGAGCAAGCGAACGAGAGGACAAGCGAACAAACGCAACGCACGAGCGGAGCGCCGGGCGCAAGCGCTCTGACGTAACGTTATATCACTCTCGAGGCTTTATACATACTCTATCGAGAGGAGGTCTCCCCCCTACCCCAAGCGCGGCTCCATGTGGCGCCTGAGCAGCGCCGGTGGGGGTAGAGCTCTCCTCTTCCGCGAGACACCCTCGGCGGCGACGATGTCAAACTCAGTCGCGAGTCGAGTATCGTGTCGCTCGTGCGTGTGTCGTATCGCGTAGTGTCGTGTCATTGCGCGTCCTCCGTGTCGTTGTATCGCGCGCGCGATACGATAAGACAAAGGGCCGCGTTATCTTTCGCGGCCTTTCTCGAACGTGGGAGAGAAAGAGGGAGAGAGACAGAGAAAGGGAGAGATAGACCGAGTGCACGTCAGGTTCGTCTCTACAATTCTCACCCCACTCCAGTCCTCTCTCTCTCTCTCTCTCTCTCTCTCTCTCTCTCTCTCTCTCTCTCTCTCTCCTCTCTCTTTTTTCTCTCTCTCTTTGCCGTTGTTGTCGTTTTGCGATAGTAGGGTGGAAAAAGTAGTCGAGTGAATAAAACAGCGCGCCGCTTCAGCGCTAACTCGCTCCGATAACGTTCTCCTCTCTCGCGGATTCTTGATATACTCCGATTTTCTCGTGCGCAACGTTCCACGGTGCATCTCACCGCCGGCGGTAGTTGACGAGTTTCGCGAAATAGTCCGATATCGGAGCGATTCAAACCGCCCAAGCCCACGACGACGGATTCTCGCGAAGCGCTCTCGGTCCTTTTCCGACCGGGAATATCGGGAGGGATATCGGAAGATTTGGTATACGTGCGTGAGCCAAAATCGATAACCGTGGGGCACGGATACACGAAACGTTCTGGCAGACGCGTCGCGACGCCACGCCACGAGTCGCGACACTATATGTGAATTGTACGTATACGTTTAACCCTTAAATTTCTCTCTGATGAGAATTTTCACATCGAGGATGCCAAGGCGTAAGAATATATAGGACGCTACCAGCGTATTTACGTGTTTCTCTACTTGTATTTCAGACTTTAAATAAAGATCATTATCTTGCTTTATATCTTGCTTTACATTTCAAGCGCGATTGTAATTAATAGTAATTACATACAAAATCTAAATACAAAATCTACGAGTACTATCTAGATTGGTTAGTTGGAAATAATTTAAATTTTAATCATTTACTATTATACATATATGTATAAAATTAACTTTACATCGAAAACTCGAATACAATTGAATTAAGGGTTAGAATTTAAGGGTTAAATGCATGGTTTTGGTTACTACAAAATTGCCGTATAGGTAACACGCGATAATTATTAAAAGGTATAGAAATTAGCTTCGCGAGCAATAAGCATTTATATAGCGTCATCAACGAAATATATAAACTCCGATTTTGCCGCGATGCGGTAAGTCGCTCTAGTTTTTTGTTGCACTGTTGAGGCAGCCACGTGTCCTCGATCGATATAGGTTAACGAAGTTCGCACGTGCAACGATTATGTAGAATTGTAGATCGTTAATCCGGTGGCAACGAGCTAGAGAAGTGACGAAAAGCGGAAGTATTAAACCGACGGGGGGGGGGGCAATAGATGAAGGAGGGAAATGGGAGGGAGAACGGAAAGAATGGGACGAAATGAGGGAGAGATAAAAGGAAAGCGTGTGATTTCCCAGGAATGCACACAGCGATCGCGGATACCGGCCCATATAACTGAGGGAGAAGCATGCGGCGTGTACAGCGCACACAGAGAGATACCCGTAACCCGGGTGCAATCCCGATTGCAGTGCTGATGTATCCCGGCGCTCCGAGAATCGCCACCGATCGCGTTGTCCTAACATCGTGTCTCTCCATGTAGGTATATAATATAAGGTACACAATACACTCTGTATTGCATTCTGCGCGCGCATATGGATTTTCGAGAGGGGATTTAAGTTTGGATTTTCGTTACAGCATGCCGCTACGCGTTTCGTAATAAGGCGCTCAGCGAACAAAACAAACGTGCATGCTTATGCAAAGAGCCGCAGTTTTATTTGAAAGCTATAACACGTATTTCCGCAATGAGCGAGATACGAGGAATTTAAATTTTTCCCATCAAGTGACTACACCGATCTGAAAGCGTGTTCTGCGTTTTCGATTAAGAGAATTGCGCCGTTAAGTCCGTTGGGTCAAGATACGTCTTCCTGGACCGGTATACGGACCGGCGAAATCGCGAGATACACGCGAAGACGGGATGATAGTTATTTCGAATCCGATCGGTGGTGCTTTGCCCGCCGAACCGGCGAAACAGACTGGACCAGATGTTGTCTAAATCCGTACCATCACGCCGACATGAACTTTTCTCCTCGCCTCTCTCTCTTCTCCTTTGCTTCTCGGTACTACTGTGCAGAGCCATTTTCCATCCTTACTACTACTAGCTGTCACCGTCAAGACTAACATCCGAAGATTCCCTATCTTTCTGTCTAAACTAAGATGTACACCGGCGAAACTTCCCACTTTTCACATTCCGAGATTCAAGGAAAAAAGGAAAGAAAAAAGTAAAGTAAGAAATGTTTATGTTCAAGTTTCGATTAGTTCCTCGGGCATTTTTGCATTCAATTATTTGGCACGGAAGGTAATGTGGAAGTTTTAGACGCGATCGATTGGGCACGCGCAATAAAGGGTAGTAAAGGGACAATAGCTATCAAAAATTTGAATGTATTTATCGCGCTCCCCATCTCGTTACTCGCTCGCTACATTCGCGCGTGGAGTCGCGCGCGTGCGGCGACGACGGACGCGGACGGCGCGTGTATATTTCTGGCGGAAAGTCAAGTGGGATAAGAAGAGTATTTCTCAAAGCAGTTGAGAGGTGCACCGGCCGCCTCGCAAAGGTCGAGTTTCGAGGGACTCGAAACGCGAATCGAATGTCGTTTACACGTTCTAAATCCCTAGCGTCTTTCAAGGGAAAAGAAAACGTACACGGAATTGCGATTACAGTTGTCGACGCAATTGACGTACGTGGACGTCGTTATTCTTGCTGAAAAGATTAATGCGGCTCAAACACGTCCAACTTACGTCCGTTCGCTTCAGCGTCATTGGTCGGCCGAGCTGAGAGGATCGTTTAGTACAGGTCGCTGGGTTGGAGAGTTTTTCTTCGAAGACCTCTGAAATTTTATTTATTTACTTATTTAATGACACGAAAGTCCGAGATGATGTTTGCTCAACGTCAACCGTGCGTAAATTTACTTTCTTACGTGCAAACTTTTGTTTGTTGTTCCATTTATTCAACCATTTATTTTCTGTTAAAAGACGAACCTTGTAAAGAATAAGTAACAAAGGACAAAAAACCTGTGATTTTGTTTCTTACAGATATATACTTATTCATATCCGCGCAGAAGATTGCCGGACTCGATATTACGACGCGCGACGTTACGAGGCAATTGCCGACTTCAGTTGCGTTGCTGGTTTTCACCATTTCGGTGAATTTTACCGCGCACGTCATAAAACCGTACGAATCAAATGTCCAAGTTTACGGTTCGTAATGCGGAACGACAAATCACTTCAGACATCGTTGTTGATAGGCGAAACGATTACGTTGAAATCCTGTAATAAATCGCTCGCGTGACGCGCGTTGGCAAAACCGCATTTATTTCTCATATCGCTGCGTGCGATTAAATGTGTGTCTTCGCAATTGTCATATTGCACGTACGAAGATGCTATTTATTATCAGGTTATGGAATTTATTGTACCATTTTTTGATCTTAATCTACTTGCCGTGACATTTGTTAGCGCCAGTAATATTACATTATTAATTTAATAATGTGATATTACATTTCCAGCTTTGGCATAAAACTGCATTTCAAGTCTAAACAGTAATCGCATGGTTCAAAAATATAAAAGCGAAATTAAATAAAATTCCCTAAAATTGTTGTAAGGCTTAAGATCCCGCCCGATGACCTGATAAAAATAAATATTTAAGTATTATTTAGACGCTTAGCGTCGTAAGTTAAATCGAATAATCGATTTAATTAGGGGGATGGAAGGGGTTTTTAGGTACTCTAAGCTGTGTTGTAAGTCTGACAAGTTAATCGGCGCGCAGTTTATTAAAGTTGGAAAAAATAGATGTGTAGTACACAAAAAAATATTATTAGGCTGCTAAGATCCAAGCTCGGACCGTATTTGGCTTGTTTAAAATTGATTTATTGTATATCATAACACGGTCGTGTTTTCTCTTATTATCAATACTTATTTATTTATTCTATGTTATCTCTGTTGCCATATACAGGGTGTTTTCTAAGTAAGTACAAAAAATTGGAGGAGATATTCTGGGGAGTTTATTTTAGGAAGAAAAGGTTTAATAAAGGCTTAATAAACATATGCTCTAGACTGCTTTGTTTTCAAAATACAGGGTGTCAAAGTTGTAAAAAAAATTAAAAAATATGAAAATTTCGAAAATTTCAAAAATGTTTGAAGATATTTTATTCAAACAAAACAAGTAGCTTTCTTCGCCAGTAAATAAATTCAAAACAGAAGTCGTTTTTTTGACCCAACTGGCCAAATAATTAATATATTTAAACTCACAACGTTTCGACCGGAATTTCGGTCCTTCTCAAGTGAGAAAATTAATCAAGCCATACATCCTCAAAAACCGCGTACAAAATATCCATTACGTCGCTGACATCGTGCCCTAACCACATCATGCATACGTAAAGCTAAAAAGTGAAATAAACTGACGATAGTCAATAAGATAAAATAATTGCTCAGAAGTCATAAGATGAAAAGTTAGAATAAAAAATAGAATTAAATTAAAGTGAAAAATGTACAGAGTAAAATAAAAAGTGAATAGGAGAGGCAATTAGAGCCAAGCGCGGTAATCAAAGCGCAAACAATTTGTAAAAATAAATATATATATATTAACGTACGTTTCGACACATTATTCGTGTCCTCTTCAGCGTTAAAAGTTACATATACGAAGATTAACAAAGATAATAAAAAGAAGTCGTGTACAAGGCGTAGTCAATAGACGAACAAAGCATAAAAGACGCAGTCAAAATTAAAAAAAACAAGGATTGAAATCCTATGGATGTACCGTTGTCGAAATCCCAGATACGCCGGTAAACGCTCGCTCCGCATCCCTCGCATCTTAGAAATAATCTCGCCAGGTTGAAAGACCAGGTGGGTAAGAAAGATTCGAAAGCCCTACCTGTACCATCAAACGGAGTCGCAATGTGGTAGAGGCGTAAATTATTTATGTTAAAATCCGATGACTAATAGATTTACTTACAGCGCAATTGCAGACCGGAATATCGCATTGTCACAACAAACTTCACGGTTCGAAACGTCGCGAATGAGTGAGGCATAGGTGGGAAGGTTAACATAATAGAGACTGGTGTATAAGCCAGAGGAGGGGATAAACTCTCGCATCAAGTTATTCTAAATTTTAGACAGTCTCTCGATTACATTTAAATACGCGTCCGGTAAACTCTCCGCATCGGTCTGTAAATTCAAACCGTTTGCCTGCCTTTTTATGTATATCATTTCCGAAATCAGACGTTTATAACCATAGGATTCATTATCTAAGATTTCAACGCTATTCCAATCGAAATCATGATTCCATTCTAATCTGTGTTCAGTTATGACAGAATGATTTGGAGTACTCCAATTAATATGATTACGATGCTCCTTGATTCTTGTTTGCAATTGCCTACCCGTTTGGCCCACATAAGAAGCATCGCAATCATTACAATTCACCTTATAAACCACGTTACATTTATTCGGCCGTGGGAGACTGTCCTTGTGCGCCTTGATGAATGTACGCATTTTATTTAAGCTGTTATAAGACAGTCTCACATTCAAATCCCTTGTGGCGTTCCTAAGCTTTTCAGTAATCGTCGGGACGTACGGTAACGTGAAAAAAGGAGCAACTTCCTCTTCACTCTGTCTTACATTCGTATTCGAGTCTCTGTTAAACAGAAACTTAAGACGATCGCGTAAAATTCTAAAGATGAATTCCAATGGGTAACAATTATTGAGTAAGATTTCAATGACCAGTCTGAGATTTTTAGCATGCAAGGACGGATGCGACAACAAAAATGCCCTATCTATTAGGCCTATGGCCGTACCTCTTTTTGGCATGCAGGATGCTGCGAAAAAAAGTTTAAATATCTGCCAGAAAATGTCGGTTTATGGAACCAATCAAAAGTTAGCCTATTGTTGTTCAATATCATTGTAATCTCCAAAAAATTCAACGTGTCGTTTTCACCGATTTCTATGGTAAATTTCAGCCTAGGATGGAAGGAGTTAAAAACATCTAAGGTATGCTGTAAAAAAGCCAAAGGTGCAGCAAGTGTTATGTCGTCAATGTACCTTTTATAAAACGGTGGGATATATTTCAAGGTAGCGAGAGCTATGGTCTCCAAATCTTGCAACACTATATCCGCCGCCATGGGGGAAAGAGGAGAACCCATGGGAACGCCGAAAGTCTGTCGATAGATTTTCCCATTAAATATAAAAAAAGTGGAATTTAATACAAGCCTGACAGCAATAAAAAACTCCGCTTTAGGGATTTTGCAATTTTTGGAAATAAAATTCCATCTGACTGTTATACTGTCCAATACCCTTTCAATGGGAACATTCGTAAACAATGAAACGACATCCAATGAAATTAATTTGTACCCGTCATTTACATGTGCGTTCCCAAGTTCTTCCACTAAATCTATGCTATTCTTTACAAAGCTGCGGGCTTTCGGAAAGCTTTGGAACATTATACGGTGGAGGAAGGAGGCCAGATCATATAAAGGGCTATTTATAGAAGATATAATAAGTCTAAAGGGACAGTTCGGTTTATGGATTTTTGGAAGTCCATATGCCCTCGGTAAAACCCCGTCGCTACAATAAAGAGATTTGTAAGTTGACCCTGTGATATAATTAGCGTTCTTCCATCTAGTTAGTAATTCTCTTGAGCTTGAGATGAGTTTTTTGGTGGGATCCGTCGTGATGGATATGTAGGTGTCTCTATCATTTAGCATTGTTTCAATTGCAGAGATGTATTTGTCTTTGTCGAGCGCGACTGTTACATTCCCTTTGTCCGCCCTTGTGAGAATTAAATTCGTGTTGTTGTTGAGGAATTTTTTAGTTGCGGACAGTAATTAAGGATATTGTTGTTAAAGTTGTTTCTGGGAATTGTATAATTCGGAATATTGTTAATGATAGGTGCCACTCGATTCCTCAATGCGGCCTGTTTGGCAAGGGAAAACTTTCTCAAATTATTTTCTATGCTCTTAATGAATTCACACGTCAGATATGAAGGCTTTGCTACAGGAAGGCTGAAATTATCACCCAGCTGTAATAAACATTGTATATCTCTTGGTACAGCTATAGATGATAGATTAATAAACCACTTGTCATTGATTACGTTTATCGATGATTGTGTTCCATTAAACGATTCCGGATTGATTTCGACCTCTATCGAGGAATGGTCCGGGGGAATATGCAAAGGCTCGAAGGAGAATTTCATGCTTCGTTGTGTGGGAGGGATCCTACAAAAATACTTTATCCGATTGATATTTCTCGACTGGTCATTGAATCTCGAGACAAGTAACGCAAATTTCTTGTCCATCCTAGCCCGTTGACTCGCAAAGAATGAATACATTGGTCCGCTTTGTCTATTAAAAAATGAATTACAAATGGACATCGGGATGTCTCCGTATAACGATCTCGATATTTTAAAAATTTGTGTGTGCGCAAACCTAACATAACAATATGTGTCACTGAGTTCGATATGTAGAAGTTGTCTGGTGAAACGGCGCTTATAATGTTTATATTTACCCATTGCCCTACGATCGAACCAAGCGTTATCGAACTTCGTTAAACAATTCGAGATGTGCGACGGTGTGACGTTATGTTCAATGCATTTACGTAAGAAATCGATTCTAAGGTTGCATTTGATAATGATCTTATTGTACTTAATCCAATGCTTAAAAGATTTGACCACGTGCTGTCCATAATGATATTTAATACTTTGAAAGAAAGAAAGACGCATTTCTCAGCCTGCGTAAGATACAATAAAGAAAGATATAGGCTCTCTAGATTAATAATGTGAATAGGAGAGGCAATTAGAGCCAAGCGCGGTAATCAAAGCGCAAACAATTTGTAAAAATAAATATATATATATTAACGTACGTTTCGACACATTATTCGTGTCCTCTTCAGCGTTAAAAGTTACATATACGAAGATTAACAAAGATAATAAAAAGAAGTCGTGTACAAGGCGTAGTCAATAGACGAACAAAGCATAAAAGACGCAGTCAAAATTAAAAAAACAAGGATTGAAATCCTATGGATGTACCGTTGTCGAAATCCCAGATACGCCGGTAAACGCTCGCTCCGCATCCCTCGCATCTTAGAAATAATCTCGCCAGGTTGAAAGACCAGGCTATATCTTTCTTTATTGTAAAATAAAAAGCTTACATATCCTGTGCGTCAAGTTGTTCCACGCTGTACTGTTCTTATTTTTTGTCTTGACGCACAAGATATGTGAGCTTTTTATTTTACTCTGTACATTTTTTACTTTAATTTAATTCTATTTTTTATTCTAACTTTTTATTTTACTAGTTAGAAGAGGATGATTTCTGAGCAATTATTTTATTTTATTGACTATCGTGAGTTTATTTTACTTTTTAGCTTTACGTATGCATGATGTGGTTAGGGCACGATGTCAGCGACGTAATGGATATTTTGTACGCGGTTTTTGAGGATGTATGGCTTGATTAATTTTCTCACTTGAGAAGGACCGAAATTCCGGTCGAAACGTTGTGAGTTTAAATATATTAATTATTTGGCCAGTTGGGTAAAAAAAACGACTTCTGTTTTGATATTTTATTCAAATTTGGTATGCGTAATGTAGTATTAAGAACCATTTTCCAGGACCAATAAAACATTTTTAGATCCACCAGGGGCGAGCGTATAAGTAATTTTGTTTTTGAAAACGAAGCAGCTTAGGGAATATGTTTATAGAACTTTTACTTTCGAAAATATGCCACGGAATATCTCCTCCAATTTTGTGTACTTACTTAGGAAACACCCTGTATATTTTTAATTTTTGAAATATTTTGCATACAGTGTTGCATTCAAGTGCAAATTTTTAAATGTTCGGCGAGGAACGGGCATTCCCGGTCATGGCATTGTGCTAAAATAAAATATCTCTCGCGTCAATTAAACGTATTTACGTCTCTTGCTAAATGCGCACCGCAGTAACACGCGGTGGTTAGTTTCTTGCAGTTTTCAATGACGTGCACGATGGAAGTTGTCGGTTCGAGGACAAAAGCGATTCGAGCCGGTGTCTTCTGGTTGCAGGTGGATTCTCGAATGAAAAAGTGGAAGCGCGGGGAGGGAGAAAAAAAAGAGGGAAGAGAGAGAGCGGGAGTGAAACAGTCTTCGACTGCGTGGCTTTCTCATTATCGCGATTGTTCTGCAATGAGTACCGACAATGGCCGACACAACGACAATTTTTTTCGTCGCGACTTGAAAGAAGAATACCCTTCCACTTTCCACCTCTATCCGCGCATTCCCTTCTTCCCCGCGACCCCACCGTCCCTTCGCTCGTCCGGTCACATCTTTCTGTCGTGATTGAACGTAACTGAAACGAGGTTACAGAGCGTGTCAATATTACGTCATCGGTTCCTGCCTTCTTGTTTCCTACTTGAAACGGAGTTTCGTTGTCGCCTCGTCTTGACACCGAACACAAAGATTCCGCGAGTCAAAATCAGGTTTAAATTAAATAAATAGCGCAGGCAAACCCGCGTGTTTTTTTTATCTTTACGGATAAACTTGTAAGGGAACTAAGGGAAGTATCTTGTTGGCGGAGCGATATTTTTTTTTAATCTGTCGAAATTAGGCGCGCGTGTGCATCGGTCGAGAGGTTTGGCGCACATTCAAAAGTGCGGGTTCCAGTTGGACCTGGCATTCGAACGTCCAGACCTGTGCCAATTTTTTCTCCAGCGACTCATCATTCCTCGCGGTCGTGGGTTTACGATACCTCGCCGCGATAAATCCGTTCCAATTTCTTTATGCCGCTGAAACGAGAACTCGAGAAACGTATTCATAAATGGAGAACTTGATCCGAGCATGAATCGCGGGGGTATATCCGGAGGCACCATTTATTGGCGTCCGGAAGGCATTCCGATAGAAAAGGGAGACGCGGGGAGACGCGAATACGATCGATAGCCGGTGTCTTTCCCGATCGTGTGTAAAATGTCGCTCGTTTAATAATTATTATCCGCGCTTAGGCTAAGAGCTACTATTTGATGCATGATACAACGACGTGGGTTGCCGAGAGGAGAAATTTATGGTGACGTTGCCGGCCTTGCCAATTTCTTATTTATCTCTATTTACGCGTCTACCCCCGTGTAACCGAGCTGTAACATTTCATAAGTTCAGTCTTTATTACTGCAGGCAATTACTTTGCGAGTGCCGCTTCGTGTTTCATGCCTCCCCGCTTTTCCTTCGAGAGTAACGAAGATCGCCTAACGTTTGTCAAATTTATCGCTCTGTCGAATCTGTTACGAGGTCGATTAGTTTCGTGAGTTCTACGAGAGAATCGACGTGTCAGTTTGGGAAAAAGACTATCGATGTTTGGAATGGAATCTATAAAATTCACGGGAGTCTTTCCGAGTTTTTCCGACGCATACATCGCGTTAATTACTAACAAGATGAGAGGCGAAGATCTTGTTGGCAGTTCCTCGGCCAAGTTCTTTTCCTCATCATTTATTTAAGCTTCCGTTAAACCATTTCAATCACTCACCTTTAAAAGACTTCAGTTTAGCTAAGGGACCGCGTTAGAGTAAAGACCACGGGGCCCATCGCTATTCCACCGTCCGGTCTCGTTCTCGTCAAGCTACGTCCGTTTCGTTACAGCGGTGAATGATGTCGCGAAGACGACAGGTGGAACTCAGGAGAACGCGGCCGGCCAAGGAGACTAACCTAATTTGCGGAGATAAAACGGTAGGCGAAAGTGCGCGTACCCGGGAAATCCATTAAAGTTTCTGCGGCTTTTCACATTTTCTAAAATTAAAGTATTACACGTGATTCTCGCGGTATCCTTGGTTAGCCTCGAAATTCGCACTTGCGCGATTATATCTTGTCTCAGAATTTACATATGTATAATTATCAAGTTCTCTATGGACTATGAGCGTTGCATATACGTATATATTTAGATGCATTTTTATCTCTTTGAGTTTTCAAATCGAAAGATTATAGGAGGTTTTCTAGAGGCATCCTATTATCACAAAACAATAAAACATAACAATTGTCTCAAATTAGTACACGGAAAGAACGGTTTTGTCGAAGTATATAAAAATTAAAGCAAATATTGATCTGAAAATAATTATGTTAAGCTGTTTAAATAATTACGTAGAACACGCTCAAGCACATGATGGCAATGCTGTAAAAAGTTTTGATTTAGCAACCAGTGTCCAATATAATTATTTAGATGGTCTAACATAATTATTTTTCTGGGCAACGATCACGTAACTTTTCCCGTAGGGCGGAAACGTGAAAAATGAAAAGTTTCATGTAACTATCTCTCTTTCTATTGGTGTTGAATAGAAAGAGATAGTCACATGAAATTTTTCACTTTTCACGTTTCCGCTCTAGGGGAAAAGTTACGTGATCGCTGCTCAGATCTGTATTTAACCTAATTTTTATATATATCTTTAGTAATAAAACCGTTCTTTCGGTATACTATTTAATCAAAACAAATTCGCGACGCATTCTCTACTCCTAGTTAACGTTAATTCACAAAAATTCAATGTATATCAACTATCCATGTTGTCATTGCCTGGTATCAAAGCCTGAAAATTTACGTTAGTAGATTGAGTAGAGATTAATATATTTAAAAAAAGCTGGGGGAGGGAAAGAAAGAGGAAGGGGGAAGCTTGAGCGAGAGAGCGTGTCTCTCTGACCGCGAGCGACGTTTAATCGGGCCGAGCGGTACGTGGACCATGACCAACGAGAAACCGTGCCCATTCTGGTTCGCCCACGTGACGACGACGACCACGGCGATTCTGGCACGGTATCCGATCCGTGCCGAACGTTTGTCGTTGACTTTCGCGACGCCTATGATGGATCGCCGCTCCGGGATTACCGCAGCAGCCGCGGCACTCCATTCGTTCAAACAACACGGAGATTAAATCCAAATATACTCGCCATGTCAATTTGGAGCAATGAGCGATCTAGCGAAGTTCTCGAGACCCGCGTACGTCGATTTCCCGCCGACGCGCGACGGATGGCGATGGAAATGCCATGATGGAAGTGACCACCGATGACTATGGAGACACGTGCGAGCGCATCTGAATGTCTTTACGATGCATCGATTAAAATTTCATAGAGACCATGCGGTAGACATATCTCACAGAGATTTCACTATACGGAATAAAATTTATTTTGCTGTCTATTCGATAACGTATCGCGAGTGTTTTACGTTACAGAGAGAAGAAAAACGGTTACAACGCAACCGTAAAATAGATTCTAACAACGATCGCGTTATTTATAGTTAGCGGGAACGTGCGCGAGATTTTTCAAAAGACATTTACGATCAGCGTACAACTTTGCATACAGCTGTAAAAATCTACGCGCACGTATATTATACGCACGAGCTTATGCCAACTTCATTCATTCTATACATTTACATTTCCATCGTTTTAATACTTCAATACAAGCTACAAATTATTATGCGATGCGAGATAATAAATCTTTAATAAATGAATCGTAAATTTTATTTGTGGCTTACAAATCTCAGAACTCGATCGTTGATTCTTAACATTTGCTGTTCTCGCATCGTTCATATTATTGCCCGCTGAAAAGTTGCCGAAACGCGCGAGACACGCGATACGAGATTACGAGAAAGAGAGAGATGAGTCGCGTCGTCTGTATCCTGGCACCGTGCACCCATTCGATCGCATTCGTTCGCATTCGTTCGCTTTTATTGCCGCGGTACACTGCATAAAATGCCTGCGCCGCGCACCGTGCAAATGGCGAAAGAGGATTTACGACTTCCTAGTCAGACCAGATGGAGAAAGTAGACGCGATTCGCGCCGTGCCGGCCGGCGAGCCGTGCACCGTCTTCCGTTTATATAGTCGAGAACGACCCACTGTGTAATAGCTGTTCCATCCTGGCTGTCTCGATGTTATAGCGTATCGTGTCTTTTCGCGGCATTGATCACAAACCGCGAGCAGCAAACACGCTATTTCAACAACGTCATTTTTCTTCCCGTCTGTCGTGAATCGAAATATTGTACATTTTCGAATTAACGCGGAAATATTTACGCCGGAATATTATGAATATTACAAAATCGATAATCTATCGACGCGATTAAATGTGGCGAGCGTTGATGCTTCACGGTTGAAACTGACGCGATTGAATATGACGGATCTTCGATTTTTCGCGATGAACGAGACGCGGCGAGCACTTATTTCATTATTTACGGCACACCGGCTGCATTGGTTATAATAGCACTTTGATTTTGTCAATGTTGATTAGCCCGTTCGGGCGGGCAGTATACATTTCTCGCATGTTTGTTCGCTATATTCGCCAGTTAGCAAAGTTTGCGCCGTAGAACTTGGACGAGTGGCGACTAGCGAGTGGCGCCGTGCTCTTCTGCAAGTTGATAAATAAGGAATAATCATGTTGATAGAAATAATTATTGGCGGGGAACGCTGGATTTTCATGCCGCGCCGTGCCGCGCCGCGTCGCGCCGCGCCGTCGTGAAAACGCGAAGGTTTTCGTGATTTCGAAAGCGAGGAAACGCGTGCGCCGGTCCATTTCGGTCCTCGCAATATGCGGAGAATAAATTTCAAGCTGCTTTCGAGAGGAGCACGGCGGATATACGACTTGTTTCCTTCGTCCGCGTTGCCAATTATCTTTTCGAAATGCTGCTGTTGAAAATATTTCAACGTCGTTGACGCAGTACTGCAGCAAGCCGCTCATTCCCGTCAGGCATTTTGCAGAGATAATAGCGTTGTCTCTCGGTCGCTGTCATTCGCGAGCCGGCGGAATCGTGCCCCTTATCACCGCCGTACGAGCGGACAAACAATGGCGGCGGACAATGGCAGCGCTCGATCGACGACAATGGATTTTGTCGTGTTCTCTCTAATCCGCACCGGGACAGGACGCGGCGCATCGTCCGCCTCGACGAGATGCGTTTCTCTCTGCACTCGGATATTCTCGCTAATTAGCGAGAATTTGTCTTCTCATTCTTCGACGCGATGTACGATGGCGCGCGCCAAGAATTTACCAAATTTTTGCGAGCGTAATTTTTGTTTATCGGTTTAAACCTCTCTCTAAACCGAAAAAATTTGAACCTTGAATTTTTTCAAGTACCGCTTGAAAATTTTAGATACTCCTAAATATCTCGAATTAATAATTTCTTTTACATTTATTCGGATTTTTCGTTGCGACTTGACGTTTTTACGTCTGGCTGCGATACGCTATACATGCACGTACGAGAAACGATGTATACAGTAGTCTCTGCTAATCCTGCTAATCGAGAGTTAACCCTTGCTCCAGGAAATCACCTCGGAAAGCCTCAACGAGATTTCCGCGCGCCAGGGATGATCCCCTCGTTATTATACGAAGAGGGTGGAGTCAGAGGGTAGCGGGACTCCCCGATTTTTCAATATTTGTCCTGCGTCTCGGCAGGATGACAGTCGAGACGCTAAATGTCGGGATAATTTTTAAAGAGCAGAAGTTTTAAATTATTTTAATAGTCATTTTGTGACTTTGTTTTCCCTATGTAAACAGGAACTATAATGTAAAACCGATATTGCTAAATTTTTCAGCAGAAGCTATGTGATTTATTAACTATTGTATCTTGTGCTTTGAGCATTCCACCATCTAACGCGTTTGTTTGTGGAGCTAGTATTTTCCTACATGTCACTGAAATGGATAAATATTAGAATAAAAGGCCATACTAATGAAAAGATAAAATATACTACATGCATACTTGTAAATGTTTCTATTTTTTAAACTTACTTCCCTCTTTCCCCAATCAAAAGTCCCGATTTCTGTTAAGGAAAAGGTGCAGGAGAGAATTTTTTGTTATATTTTACCCTTAAATTCACTATAAACTTGGGACAACTTTGGCAACCAAGGAATTTTTGAAATATACAAAAGACATTTTACAAACAACGTGATAAAAATTACCAAGCAGATTAGTAATTTTGAAAAATTATTGAAATTTTCTAGATATATTTTAGTGAAATTAATCAAACATATTTTGTATTTTAATATAATAGATATTAATACTTTTTATTATGGTATAGATATTAATCAGAATAGCTCACACAAAATTCTTGGTCGATACATGTTGTCCTACAACTACCATGATTTCAGGGTAAATTCTAAGAGAAAATTCTCTCCGTGTGGTAACCCTGGGTAGTGGAGTAGATGATCGAATAATTTCGCTATTACCGACATCGATATCTACGACATATCATGAAAACCCGACTGGAAATTGGCCCGACATATCATAAGGACCTGACCGGGTATTCTTAAGGCATGCCTTACTAAGGCCAACCCGATTAGGTCCTTATTATTACTCAATCGGGCTAATTATAACACGGTTGAAAGTAAAGTTTAATCAAGTATTCTGATCAGGTCTTTATGAGGACCCTGTATACATGCCTTATCGGAAAATTAATTACAAATGCCGAATTTTATAGGGTTACATAAACAGGCCCCGATTAGGACATGTTAGTCTTGTTCTATCAGAAGTTTGATAGGGTTATATAATTAGGTCCTGATCGAGATAATGTACATGTGCTTAATCGAATAAAAGTTGTACTTATAATGTATATAAAAGTTTTGTGAAGCTAATACATCTAGGATCTAAGTAGCCTAATGATATATCTGTGTAAATTTTTGTATACTGTTTCCAGCTCGTGTTGCGCGCCGATTAATAATTAATTATTAAAAATGCACAATTTTGAATATCCTTGAAAACGATCTTCTGATGCTATCTGCCAGACATAATGTCAAACTTCACACAGTTAACTGTACTGCCAGAGTGCGTACACATTATTCAAAGGATTTTGACAGTTTTGACAGTTAAGGTTACAATTACGGTGGTTTATTACAATTACGGTGGTTTTTATTTACAATTACGGTTTACTTATATATTCATTAACATGGATTTATTTGATAGAAGATTGGCAAGAAAACGTGCAGCAACACGTTTAAGAGTGCAAAAATATCGCGTACTTGGAAAAAGAAATTGGAACGAAAATTCTTCTGTAGAAAATAGCATAAGTAATAGTCTATCAGTGCCGTCTGAAATAGATAATAAAGAACAAAACTATTTTAACATGCAGTCATCAATTAATGTACAAAACAGTCTTTATTTGGAAAACGAAACACATAATTCAGATGATAATGCTACTAGCGAAGACAATAATAATGCTTTGGATATATCAGAAGATGAACCTGCAGATATTGCTTCTCTCTCTTCGATTTCATCAGACTCAATGAATAATAAAGTAATACTGAATAACACTATAAATGATCTTCGAGAATGGGCATTTCAATTTCCACCACTTGCCCATTCTCGCTTGGATGGTTTATTAAATATATTACGACCCATCATACCTCAATTGCCCAAAAGTTCAAAAACATTTTTACAGACTACATGTGAGAGTTATAAGATTGAGAAACTTGATGAACATGATGATGGCCTATTTGTGTATTTCGGTTTAACTTCACATCTTATAAAGTGTCTTAATCCTGATTTACATTTAAATAGTATACAGTTAATTATAAATGTAGATGGTTTACCACTATTTAAGTCTAGTTCAACGAGTTTTTGGCCAATTTTATGCAAAATTTTTCACCAACCTGACATTTATAAACCATTCCCAGTGGCAATATATTGTGGGCTTCACAAACCAGGAAATGTCAAAAAATATTTTAAAAAGTTTATTGAGGAAATAAACCTGCTCCAAATTGAAGGATTAAATGTAAATGTTCTTTCAAGTTTCTATTAAAGCTTTTATTTGTGATAGGCCAGCTCGTTCGTTTGTCGAATGTATAAAAAATCATAATGGATTTTGGGCATGTGAACGTTGTTTTGTACGTGGCGAACGATATAAAAATCGAACCATTTACCCAGATGGTAATTATGAATTAAGAACGGATCGTTCCTTCAGAGAGCAAACAAATGACGAACATCATAGAGGAATATCTCCTTTAATTAATATTGAACCCCCAATAGACATGATTAACAGCTTTCCACTTGATGCAATGCATCTCCTCTATTTAGGAGTAATGAAAAAACTGTTGGAGTGCTGGCTCGAGGGTACGGAAGATAAAAAATATATTAAAAAATTATCATACGGTTCAAAAGCACGATTATCATTTTTAATGACGAAAATTCAGTGATGCATCCCTGAAGAGTTCCAAAGAACAACTCGATCCCTTTCTGATTTTAAGAAATTTAAAGCTACCGCGAATTTCAGTTTCTCCTATTATATATTGGGCCATTATTTTTTTAAAAAAATTTACCAAAAGTATTTATAAGCATTTTATGCTTCTTCATACAGCTATTCGAATTTTGTCGGGAAAAGACACAGCGTTAAAATACTATACGCATGCACGAAACTTGTTAAAAAAATTTGTACATCGTATACCAAACTTTTATGGAAATGAATTTTTAATCGGCAACGTTCATAATCTGCTGCACATTGCTGATGATGTATCATTCATGCAATGTCCTCTCTCAGATATTACATCATTTCCGTTCGAAAATGCATTAGGAAAAATGAAAAAATTATTGCGTAATGGTAATAAGCCATTATCACAAATATGTCGTCGTTATAATGAAATATCTTGTGTTCATAAAGCACAACCAAAGATATCGCCTCCAATTGTAATTCTAAAAAAATTAAACTGTGAACATTTAGGAAAAATAAATATAAAAAATTACGATATAAAGATGTGCTAATAACAACAAGATCACCAAATAATACAGTTTTACTCTCTAATGGTGAAATAATACAAATTAATAATATCTATCTTCCTGAGAACCGATCTCAGTTAAAATACATAGAAATTTGTGGTGATAAAATCTATGTATAATTATCCATGTGATTCGGAAGATTGCTAGCCTGGACTGTAACTAAGAGAAACAGTAAAACTGTTACATGTAAAGTGAATGAGATTCAAAAAAAAATGCTAACTATAAATCTCAGTGAATTTGAAAAAGAAAAAATATATGTATTAGGACTACTGCATATGTAACAAAGTATAATGATATAATTATAATATAATGATGAAGAGAAGTTGGCGCAGTTGGCGCCTACGGGCGTTTGTTTTATCTACGTAGCAACTATTATTTGCGAGAAAATTCACGTTATCTTCTTGTGTCGTTATCTTCTCGTATTCTTTGGTGTTGGTTAAAATTTAAAATTACTTATATTACTACATTTTGTATTCTAATAAAAATTCACGAGTTACATAAAATATCTTTTTTACTAATAAAAATTCTTGTTGAGTTTGAAAAAAAAAAAATAATGTTAAAAGTGTAGATATAGTGCCAAGCCAATGAATTAATATGGGATGACAAAAAAGTACTTAATGTGCTATTTTAAACCGCCTTATAGCAAAGAAAAATTAATAAAATTACGAAATCTTATAAAAACTTGTAGCGACCAGATCACAATCACGTGGAAAAGCAAGTAAGTTACGTTCTCAGAAATATTACTTTAAAATATTATACATATGTGTGTGTGTGTGTGTGTGTGTGTGTGTGTGTGGTGTGTGTGTGTGTGGTGTGTGTGTGTGTGTGTGTGTGTGTGTGTGTGTGTGTGGTGTGTGTGTGTGTGTGTGTGTGTGTGTGTGTGTGTGTGTGTGTGTGTGTGTGTGTGTGTGTGTGTGTGTGTGTACACATGTATATATACTTACAATTTTTGAGGTATTTTTTCATTTAATTTCAATTTTTCATCAAATTGCCTCATGCTATTACATGACAATTCAATTAAAATAATACTCAAATAAAATAATAAATTAAATAATATTCTAAAAACGCTATTTAACACTCTAGGAATATATACTGAGGCGGAAGAAAAATTAAAAAAATTAAACGTTCAACAATACGCGTTTACAACAGACAGTGAGTTGGATGCTGCGACAAAATCAAAACATGATTTAGAAGAGTTAAAAATAAGAGAAACTCAAAATAAAAAAAGATTATCCACGCAAGAAATTTTTAACTCTTTGCGCAGATTAATTTAAAAAAAAATATTCATGATGAATCTTTTCGTAAGTAATAATAACAATTTTTTGGTTTTTTTTTGCTTTTTGGTTTTTTTGTTTTTAAATTTTTTGGTCTTTTGGGTTTTTTATTATTTTCGTTAATATCGGTATATTTAATTCTGAAAATATTTATTTTATAGAAAAAAAAAATAAAAAATCAAGTATTAAAGGAAAACTACCAGTATCTTCTTCTTCATCAGACGATTTAGAGATACCCTGTAGTATTCCTCAAAAATCAAATAAAAACCAATATTCAGCAAAAAAATCACCACCCCCTTCTAAAAAACATAAATTAAACGAAAAAAATTACGAACATGAAGGTAAATCTAACTAATTGTGAAATGTGGTTGATAATTTGTGTACTTATATTTTGGAAATATACTTTTTCATGACCTTTCAGAAACTTTTGCCGAAACAGACGTGCAGAGACATTCAGAGACATGCAGTACTTCTCAAAAATCAAATAAAAAATATCATTACTCAACAAAAAGATCATTGTCACCTTCTAAAAAACATACAGAAAGTAACTACGAGTATGAAGGTAAATATTATTTATTAATAATAAATAAATAAATAGAAAATAATTAACAAATAATAAATAAATAAATTATAAATAAATTATAAATAAATAAAATAAATAAATAATATAAATAATTAATAATTAATAATTAATAAAAAAATTTCAATAATTTACTTATATTTGGGAAATGGTTTTTCCAGAACTTTCAGAAACTTTTGCCGAAAGAACGGAAGAACAATTAAAAGAATTAAAAAACGAATTAACTCTTCTTAAAGGATCAATTTTAAAACTTACAGTGGATGTGGAAAATATTTTATCAATATTAAAAAAACAAGTGAAAGTTCAATCAGGAATTTCATCAGAAGACGAAGAAAATGATGATGATTTAATTAAATTGCCATGTGATAGCATAGAGCAATTTGAAAAATTTAATAAAAAATTAAAATCAAATAAAAATACCAAAAAAAAATTGTAAGTATATATATATAATATCTTTCTATCTATGAGGTTTAGGTTATCCGAATAAATGAACCAAATTTGTTTCTCTGTAAATAAGAGATTTTATCTTATAATCGATGTTACTATTTACAATATATACACAAGTTACCAGTTACCTGTAAATAAGAGAAACGACAATTAAGGTTAATTATTCGTCTCTCTTTCACAACTCTTCTTTAATCACCTCTATCGTTTATAGCAATTGATTCTCTTTATGTAACCTTTTTATTCTCACACGTGTTTTCTCTTATATTTCTTCTCCCTGCTCAGCTGTTCCTTTAGTGGTCGACGGGACAGCCAGCGGGTGTCATAGAAACGCGCGTGGAGCCTACTAAGCGCGCTAGATTTAAAGAGAGTGTACTCTCTTTACATATATACATATTTATGTATACATATATGATATACTAGATATTTAGTATAATTTATATATTGTATAGATTACATCTATGCACACAATTCACATACACTATATTGTATGATTTTCGTGGCGATCGTGGCAAACCACCGAGAGTATCTTGCCATGAGAACCCCTTCTATATTTGTCGATCGGAACCGCGTTAAACTGTAGGTCTCATTTTTCAGATCTATCTTATAAAACGTTCCATCGATGAATGTCGTGCATTAGCCCGTAATATTGGCACTATTATGCGACAATACATGTGCCAAAATGTTGCGCAAAATTTTACTGCCGTCAAACAAGTCCCTGGAAAAAGTATATTTAAAGGGACAGACTTTTATAAATGCATAGAAGGTGTTTATTAAAATTACAATTTTTTTAAATGTAAAAATTAAAAATTGTTTCATATTATAATTAAATATTTTGTTTTATTATTATATTCTAGCTGCTGTATCAACAAGATTTAAAAAGGATGATAATCCGTTAACTGAGAGGCAATTTAAGCAAGCAATTCAGGCAGTATTAAATAATGTAAAAAACTGGAACGGAAAACGGACGAAACGTCGCGGCGTCGGGAGAACGCCAAAGATGCTACTGCTACACCCGAGCGTAACACTGCTACACCCGAGCGTAACGCTGCTACGGTCCCGAGCATAACACTGCTATGCCCGAGCGTAACAGTGCTGAAGAAGATTCTACAGATTATACTGATAGTGATTATTTATTTTTTTAAATATTTAAATTCAATATTAATAACAGTGTTGGGTAGTATCTAGATACATATGTATCTAGATACTACCCAACACTGTTATTAATATTAAATTTAAATATTTAAAATAAATAATACTACCCAACACTCAGATATGTTTTCACGTATTTTTGTTTTGAAAATTAACAGAGATATTGCGAGCGACCCAACTGGCCAATTTTATTGATTTACAACGCTACGTTTCGACCGTGGATCCGGTCCTTTTCAAGCGCTCTCTCACAAATATATTCGTCAGGCATAATGCCCTAACTACGCCGAATCTAGAAACTAAACGACATATTTCAGTACTCCGCAATAAGTAAAAGACAATCAAAAATCCGTAATTATACAATTAGAAACTTACATATTTGTGCGTCAGGATCGAACAATACAATATAAAATATTCGTTAAACGGCATACTTCGTTAGATGTTTGTGTCATGTCAGAGCCGTGCGGTGGTAAAATTTAGACTGACGAACTTGACAATATAAAAACAAACAGTTGCCGTAGTAATAAGCTAGGACGTAGAGAGGGAAGTAGCGAAGAAGGGGAAGGAGTTATAATTCTTTTATGATATGTTCGTAGAGACGTTAAGATTCTCCGTGTCCTTTTGTAAATTGATAGTGCCGTCAAATTTTTTAATAAAAACATCTCCGCTAATTCCCTCTTTCTAGTATGTCTTTCTTGGTGTAATATTTCTGGCTTCCCCCAGTCAAAATCATGCCCATAAGACATTCTGTGTTCGCTCACTACGGAATGATTACTAGTGTGCTTTCTGATATCGCCCTGGTGTTCCCTGAGGCGCGTGCACAAATGTCTCTTAGTCTGCCCAATATACGTAGCCTTGCAATCCCTGCAGTTTATCTTGTATACTGTGTCGTTTTTTTAAGGTCGTCAATTCTATCCTTACCTCGTCTTATTAGGCAATCGAGTTTTTTAGGGACTGTAAATAAGGTGGTAATGTGGATTTCTTTTAACGTGCGACAAATGCTATCACTCAACTTTTGATATAAGGTAAAGGTATGCAGTTTTTAAATCGAAGGTTGCATTATGGTCAATCGAGGTGTTATGTGTATTGTTGCGTGTTTTGAGAATGTTTAGACGCTTGGCGATGTGTTTATTAACGATTGGTTTAGGAAAGCTATTATTGTACAAAATTTCTTTGACTATTTTAATATTGCCGTCATGAAATTTTTCATCTGAGAGTAATATGGCGCGGTCAACCAAACTGGTGATAGTGTTTAATTTATATTTTACCGGATGGTTAGAATGAAAATTTATGTACCGTCCCGAGAACGTTGGTTGACACAAACATCTAACGAAGTATGCCGTTTAACGAATATTTTATATTGTATTGTTTGATCCTGACGCACAAATATGTAAGTTTCTAATTGTATAATTACGGATTTTTGATTGTCTTTTACTTATTGCGGAGTACTGAAATATGTCGTTTAGTTTTTAGATTCGGCGTAGTTAGGGCATTATGCCTGACGAATATATTTGTGAGAGAGCGCTTGAAAAGGACCGGATCCACGGTCGAAACGTAGCGTTGTAAATCAATAAAATTTGGCCAGTTGGGTCGCTCGCAATATCTCTGTTAATTTTAATTATTCACTGGCGACTCAAATTCTCTAATTTTGTTTTTAAAGTTTAACAATTATAAAATAAATATAATTAATGTTTAATACAATTTTAAATGTAATACAATGTTAATGTTAATTCAATTTTAATGTTTAATAAAAAATAACGTTTAATAATAATGTTTAATAATAATGTTTAATAATAAATAATGTTTAATGTTAAAAAATTTAAATTACATCACAATATATGGAAGGGTAAAAACCACAGTGGTGTAAGTCAATTTTTTAAAAATATTTTCTCGTGTACATAGATGCAATTTATATATTGTACAGATTGCATCTATGCACACAAGGAAATATTTTTAAAAATTTGACTTACACCACTGTGGGTTTTTACCCCCTCCATATATATTATATTCATTATCAGATCCTCTTTAGATTACATTATTCATGACCTTATTTCCCTTATGAGGACCTAATATAATTTTACAAGGGCCTGATTGTGATAACTTATAAGGACCTTATAGAAAAACTGCGTTACACGATTACTTAGGTACCGATAAGGCAATAGTATCAGTTCCTGACAACTAAATCAGGCAAATATTATATGGTCCTTATTTGGACCCTAGTTTAATTTCCAGTCGGGAATCGTTCGGCCGTTTGTCTTACGATTGTTACAAGTCGGAAAATACGGCGTCACGTCGAACAATGAGAATAGCATACGACTATACCGAAGTTCGTCGGGATTTACATGTGTAACGAGCGAGCTGTACTCCGTGAATGTTTAAAAACCAGCGCGCAAAAGTGGGCATTGCAAGGAACACGGGAAAAGAATGGAGAAAGAGAGAAGAAAGGGAGGGAAAAGACAGTAAAGAGAGAGTAAAGGAGTCCAGGAGAATGGGAATCCATTAACGAGTGCCGTTTTCATACCTCCTCTATGCCGTTCTCGTGCAATCGCCCTTCGCCTCTCAGTCCTGGTCCTCTCGCCACTCGCTCTTAGCCGGCTGTATATCCTCCTCTCTCTTTTTTTCTCTCTCTTTCTCCATCTTGTTGCATTCACCGGCACAATAGATCGTTCATTACCGATACCAGGATTCGCAAAGCAGAAAGATAGTAATGCGAGAAAAGGGGTGGCCGAGGGGTGAGTTTCTAAGTGTGCGTTTTACTCCGGAAACATATAGTGAGAACGTATAGGAGGCGGGCACAAAGAGAGGCGGTTGGTACTTTTAAAGAAGATAGCCGGATCTCCATATTTTCTATATTTATAAAAGCAACTTCACAGATCACAATTATGACAAAATCATGTCCGATATTGATTTAAATTTAAACTCGCTCTTCACTTTTAACTGCTTTACTCAACGATTTAATCGGTAGTCATATATGTATATGTATGTATTTATTTAATTTTAATATATTGTATATGTATATTTAATATGCAATATATAAATATATGTATCAGTTTCTCTCGATATTATGTATATAAAAGATTAAAGTAATTTTATCTAAAAAATTATTAATTTACGAGCTGTTTCATATTTTATTCTGACACATTTTTATGTAAAATACAAAATATTCGGTAAAATATTTACATTTCGATACCTTAATACCATTAATAATATCGAAAAAAAAACGACTTATGTGTAAGATTTGTGTATGATTTTGTGTTTTAAAAAGTGTGGTTGAGAGAGAGAGAGAGAGAGAGAGAGACTTTGACGTAGTTTTGAAAAATTAAAGAACAAAATTATTTGTTCTATCAAATTCTATATAAAAAATGATAAAAACACACGGAAAGAACGGTTTTGCTAAAGTATCTATAAAAGCTAGATATAGATCTGAAAATAATTTTTTGGCACCATCAAAATAATTATAGTAGGATGATGATGCCTGAAGAATGATGATAATGCTGTAAAAAAATATTGACATTTTAGCAATCAGTTTGAGTGTTCTACATAATTATTTTGATGGTGCAACAAAATTATTTTTAGATCTGTATCTAGCTAAATTTTTAGGTACTTCAGCAAAACCGTCCTTTCCGTGTGTACAGTTTGTTACATTCTTTTCATATGTTTCCTCTCGTTTAGCAATTATTTCAAACATCACTTATCTAGAGATATTATGGCCGGTATTCATAGTCGGTTCTTATATATAAGACCGTCTTAAGATGTCATGAACCAATCACAGAGCCGTATTAGCATCTTAAGACATTACAAGACGGTCTTGAAATAAGAACCGACTATGAATACCGGCCTATGTATATCTAAGAATAGTTGCAATAAATATTCTCGAGAGAATTACTTTTTGGTTAAATAATAAACTAAAATGTCATCCATGTCATAGCATATAAAAACATCTGTAGTATATAGATAAAGTCATATTTCTTTCGTGTATTTTAAACGAAATTTAAGATGTTTATAATATACCTATATTTTTGAATAATTTATTTCTATTATATTTTCTTCCGTGATAAAACTAAAAATGTTTCAATACTCTTGACAATTTATAATTGATTCTTGCCGAAGATATTAAATTGAAAACTTTTCAGTTATGCCGTAGCTTTTCTCATGGTTTTTGGATCATAATTTTTGTTTTTTGTCTATTCCAGTGATGTATTAGGACTGTGAAGAGGATTCAGAAGTGACGGAACTAGCGGACATTAGTCGCGACCATCGATGGCGGCCGCGAGTTTTCCTCCAAACTTCTCGAACGTCGGTGTACTAGAGAATTGGTAAGTGTATCTTTATCCTAAAATTGTTAGAACATAAATTTGCCTCTACGACAAATAAAAAGCTGAGATCTTGTTTCGTCGTCGCGCTCCAAATCAATAGAGTAGCTATTATTTATACATATATATTCGTAAAACTAATCTTCTTACAATATTGAGCTTCGTATTTGTAGACTCTTATGCTAAGACTTATTAATAATATAACAATCTGCTGCAATAAGCGATAACAAATAATTAACGGAAATCCGGGAACAATTTATTGATGATTTTCGCGGATTAAACTTCCTGTTCAAATCCCCTTCGACTGCTTAGCATTTAATAAAAAAAAAAAAAGTTACTGCAGTGAGTGATAAATTTATATCAGGCTGTTGAGTTTGTCCGTTATCTCAGGGCTGTAAATTATTGCTTACTCGGCAATATTAATTTTAGAAGTATACATATTTATATCTGAATATAAATTGCGCGACCATATCAAAGATATTGTAATTGGTTTTAATGCATGAGAACTCAGCTTTAATCGCAAATAGATTAGGCTTACACTATGTCTGCATGTCGGTAATGCGTAAACTTATACTACCTGTCTCAAGCTGTTTTACGATCATTGTATACACAGTGCACGATACACGTTGTAAGAAGATACATTCTCATCTACGATGATCTCGATGGTATCGCCATCTATTCAATCAGCTTAACGAAATTATCTTATTTGCATTTTTCCTCGCTATTGAATATTTTTTCACAGAATACAGTTGATAAATTACAAACTGTCTCTACATGCGAAATCAGTATTTGTAATATCTACAATAGATATTTAACGAACCGTTTCTGAAATATTTTTAAGGATGTTGGAACAGCATTAATCATCATCGCATCTTTTAAACATTTTGATGGCTAAATTAAGAAAATTAAAATTTTGCTAAAGTCTGGTCTGCTCGAATTCAATCGAGGAACAAAATTCTGTCACCTAATTATGCAGTCCTCGAGCTTAAATCGCGAAAATTTCCTCATTTCTCATTAATTTCGTCTTAATCTTAATCAAGGAGTCCGTTTCGCTTATGTTAGTTGCAAATCGCCCTGCATACTCGAGCGAGTCGAGATCCGGCATGATATTCGGACGTCGCCGAGCACAATAAAGTGGCTTAGACAATGCGGCATTGTTGTATTCACGTTTCGAGATATCTTACACGGAAGGTCAGACGCCGTATTATCGTCCGCCCGTTACGGACGGAATGGAATGGTTACGGCAGCGGCGAAAAGACAGCGGAATGAAAAGTAGGTTTCTTCTATTTTTCAGTTTTGATTAAAGTTCCTTTAGCAAGAACGAACATAACGATTCTTCATGCGCGCGCGTATATACAAATATATATGTATACAGGTACGGAACACATATAGCGGATGAAAGAAAACTCGTGCGCCACGCATGCCTTTATTCGTATCTCTTTCTCCCTGAGACATTTCCGTCATGTTTCCGCGATTCTCTAGCCGAAAGAGAAACAGGGAGATTCGTATATTTGCGATTAGGCCTTTCTCCTAACATCGCCCTTTGTTCCTGACCTGCGAACCTTATACTCGCCAGAGATCGAACAAGGAGAATAGTAATCAGAAGGACCTTTGTAGCGAAGTAGTAACAACGCGAATGTTTTTCTTAGGAAAACCGTGTGCCGATGTGTTGACTCGCTCGCGAGATGAATCGCTACTATCTACGTGACTGCTGATTATCTGTCGGCCGCGGCGGGACCGTAAACGGGAAGCGCCAATATTACATGTCACGTTACGCTTCGTAAGCGAACGCAATTCCGAATCCCGAAATAGTTGAGAAGTCGCGCGTGGTTTAATCGTACGTGAATTTGTAATATCCGGATACGTGCGCGTGCATATGTGTACATACATATATGTCGTGAGATACTTAAGCGATATTTATAACCGTATATGTGCGACGAACCGCTTCGTAACGCTTTTCATTATTGCGATTAAATGCCGCATCGATCCCTCGAATGTCGATTAGCGACATTAGCGCCGAGAAGGATTATATCGTTCACCGCGACTGATTCGCGTCGAATTCAGCCGTATATCGGCTTGTATCTATCTCGTTAAAAGAATTTAATAATAGATAGGCTCTCTACGATCGATGTAATGAACATAAAACGTTATATTTGCCATTTAAAATCGGACATTGCGTCGCGCAGTGTATATACTACTTTAATGTGCTCCGATTATTATATTCGTACTTTCCGAGAGATACTCTTGAAAAGATTTCTTTCTTTTTTTTTATATATTTTCAATTTTGATCCGCCGGCCGCGACGTATTCTATATATGCAGTTGTAATGTACTTTGAGTCACATTGACTCGCCATGTTTTAAAACACGAGGTCTCGTTTGTGAACATTCCTCAGGGTTCAGGCATTAATCTATTTGCAGACGTGTTGTTGCAGCAGCGGGTGCATCCGCTGCGTTGGCATATTTGGCATTTCGGCGCTTCCTCGTTACGCGCTTATATCCGTAACGAGAGGATGTTAAATGACGAAACAACGCGGCGCGATTCATTCTCATTGTACTTTGTTGCGAGAGCGAGAACGGCTGAGCGACGAGCGGGCCCGCTCGTATTTTCGGACGGTCCATTGAGAAAGGAGGCAGTCGCGCTCTCGCTGACAGCCGCGCGTTGACAGGTTCCTTCGCAGTTGACGCGACTGAGGCGCGCGTGTGTGAGGGCGACGGGCAGGTGCTAGGTCGCCCACGCGACGTATATTGGTCGACGAGATAGAGTGGGTGGCGTCCACAATTAGTCGACGTTAGCGCGCGCGTACGTCATAAATTGATATTACGCCAGCGGCGGACGTGAACGTGTCGCGCGTACTCGTGTCGGTGACAAACCGTTCGGATTTTTGCTAGCGGCGCGTGGAATTAATTTGCGCGACGGTGGCGGAAATAGAGATTGAAACGAATCCGCCGGCCGAGATTTTCCAGGGGAGACGAGGCGGCCGTATCGCGACGCCAGCCGCTCGACCCCGCTCTCGCACCCGCACCCGTTCTCGCCGAGAGCCCAGCAGAAACTTCTAAATGAGTTTGAATATTTGATAAATTCGGGAAACATCGCGTCGTGCTATTTCGCATGTCCGCTTTTATTTAGATCTATTACAGTGACCTGGTTATCAGCAAAATAGCAACGTCGTCATTGTTTTTTTTTTTTTTTTTTTACCTTTTTCTCATCCGGAATGTCATTTCTTTCGCGCACTTCTGCTATTGTTCTATTTTATCTACGGACGAGTGACGTAAGCGTGTCACTTGTAGAGCAGTCGTTTGGATTACTTCTGTTTTCATGCATGAGAGACTTACACAGCGATGGACATTTACGGAAATTTTGAATCTTCGAAGCTGTTTCGAAGATATTTTGGAATGCATTTTTTGCGCACGATGAGTCGATGAAGACTCAACCGCATGCGTATCCGGCAGACTTAATATCGGATAAAACCTTCCATCTTTCGGTCGATTTCCATTCCATCGGAGCTTAAGATTTTCGTCGGGAATTCTATTAGCGGTATTAACTCTCGCGCGGATATGATTTTGCACATTGCGCTACCACTATCTTGAATTTTACACAAGCCAATGTGCTCGTTGATAATCCCTCAAAAGCAAATCCGGAACAAGAAATCCCAAATGGAGCCAAATGGAGGGCGATCAAAGTACTCTCTATATCGACTTTGAAAAAAGTAATCTTTGTAAAAATAAAAATATCGTGATTAATCAGAAGGTATCGCGCATCTATCTGACGATATGATGTGTATTTCCAGAACAAAATTATAATGTTAAAATCTGTCACAAGGATAAACGTAACTCGTTATTTTAATTAAATTAAATTAAATTAAATTTTAATTAAATAAAAAAAATTTTTTATAGAGACCACATGTATAAATGTGAAAAATAATATTAAGTATCGCGGGGAGAAAGGCCAAGTATCTCTGTATAATAGGATTATCAAGATCACGACTGCGAGAAAATTGCGCGAAATCACTTTTATTGCGTAATCCGTGCGCGAGGGACAATCCTCGAAACGATCTTAGTGGCTCGGAAGAGGGTGTATCACCTCTTGTATCGCACGTTCTCGTTTCCACCGGCGGGGAAACCACAGCGATGGCCCTACATACCACATAGCAGGGTCGTATAAACGAGTTTTCGGTGGAAGTGGCTCGACCCACGAGTTTCCGGTGTCGCAGAATTGCCTTGGCCGGTAACGCCTTTGCCACGGTGTACCGCACGGCCGCAATCTGTTCTACATTATCCCCATGTCTAAAATCGCCGATAGAACGTCACTACGTGATCTCGACATTTTATTTTGAGCTGTCTCGTTACGATATAATAGCACCATTGACATACTATCGCATTTGTAACTTATACCTCGTTAAGATATAACGCATTATCGACATATTGATTTAAATATATAGATACGTGACACTATTCATAGCTGAATTTTCATTTTTGGATTCCTATATATAGAGAAAATAGACACTACCGTTCAAAAGTTTGGAAGCACTACTTTTTTAAGAAAAATAAAACAATAATGTTAATACTTTCAAAGAAAAATGTTATATGAGAAACTTTACTGTCTGTTTTAACTATTATAGGTATTTAACACAATATTATTTGTTTCTAATTATTTTTCAAGAAAGTATTTCATTAAAAAAATTTTATCGAGTGAACATGCTATACTACATGCTACATGTTCTGCTATGAAGAAAGAACAAGTTTTCATGGATTAAGTAAAATATAATAATTGTTAAAAGGTACCTATATGTATTTTCATTTTTGATTAATTAATAATTTTTTGGTGGTCGATCACTAGCCTTTTTTTTTATTTAATTTATTATTTTGTACACATACGAGCGAGTAATTCATTTATTTTAATAATAATTGGTATTGTCATACTTATTATATTTTACTCAAACCATGAAAACTTGTTCTTTCTTCATATAACAGAGCAGTAGTATAGCATGTTCACTCGGTAAAATTCTTTAAATAAAATATTTTCTTGGAAAATGATTAGAAACAAATAATATTGTGTTGAATATAATAGTTAAAACAGACAGTAAGGTTTCTCATATTAGAACATTTTTCTTTGAAAGTATTAGCACCATTGTTTTGTTTTTCTTAAAAAAGTAGTGCTTCCAAACTTTTGAACGGTAATGTATATCTAAAAAAATATAGTGCTTCGTTAAATTTTTAATATTTTCAGAAGTTTGAACGTTAAACATTAAATAACCGTTGCTAACGATAACATAAAAATATCTCTAATCTTTTTATATATATAGAAACGTATTACGATATTTGTCTAATTTAATAAAAGTACCAAAGACCTCTTTTTCGTATCCTGTGCCGTAAGAATACCAGAATATCCATTCCGATTTCTTTTCGTGGTGACCTCCCAGATCGATACGATATCAAGCTTGACAAGCGAAACAGAAAGTCTGTGTTTACGGTAAGCTTTTGGTAACGATTTCACCGGGTGATATCGCTACCAGGATATCAAAAACCGATGTGGCCGCGATACACGCGACTATACACCGGTAATCCTTTGCGGACTACATATTTTTCGTTAGGTCATATTTCTTTGCCGCGTTATATTATTAAGAATTGTATGAAAAGGAAACTAAAAGGAAACTCTCAAAAGTCTTTTAAAATTCAATATTTTTACTTAACAAGACTGTTACCAACAAAACAATTTTGCTTGGCAACATACAATCTTCCGGTTTTATTAAATTAACAAAACAATTTTGTTGATTTTTTAATTTATTGATCCAATTATTTATTTTATTGAACTAAGTACACGTCTATTATTTGAATAAAATGAAATAATTGAATTCTGAAAATGGTATCATACAAAATCATTTTTTTTCAAGTTAATGATCAATTTTGTTAACTCAATAAAATAATTTTGTTGAACCAAGAACATACGTTTTTAAAAATAGTAAATTTATTCAAAGAAATATTTAGTTAAAAAGAACAAATCAATATAGTCAACAAACAAAATAGTCAAAAAGAACAAAGAACAAAACATTTTATACAAATATTTTGTTAAGCCAATCAAATCATCTGCTTGGCAACATACAATCTTCCGGTTTTATTAAATCAACAAAATTTTTTTTGAAAAAAATAATTATTTCTCTCAGTGTATCAAACTTTCCAGTAAAGATCTTTGAAGACAAAATAATTTTAACAATATTAAGAGAAACCAGACAATATTAAGATAATTTTAATTAACAAAATTATCATTAGATTATTTTTAGAACATTGCCTTTCTCAAATTACCATTTGTTCCTCTGTTATTTAAAGAACATCGCAGAATAAACCAATAAAATTACAATGACAAATTTATTGACCAAGTCTTTAAAATATAGCATGAATCATTTCTAAGAGCGATTAATTATTTCGAATATATGTATATAATCCGTTTCATTCCTTTCCGTCATATATTAATTGTATTAATTCTTAATACTTTTATGAGCATGGTATATTGCAAAATGTGTGTCATTTATACACGAATCGTCTATATGGCATCGTGGTACAATAATTATTTGATTCTTCTACACAACCATACATTTGTTTGCTTTACACAACCAAAGTAGATAGTTGTCTCTGAAGGGAAACTCGTCACGGCGTGTACCAGCTGGCACGCCAGGCACAAGACAGGTTGTACTACTTGCGAGAGAACCTCCTCCGCTATACATCCGTTCGCGATACTCCTTTTTCCCCTCTGTCGTTATTGAAAACCCATTATTATGCATTTCGCTTTCTCATTTTACTTTTTCAGGTGAGGAAATATGAAAAATGTATCAATCTCTTTATAAATCTGTATTTCGCGCGGTGCCCTACATGAAAATTTTTAAGAGTAAAATTTAATATCGGAATTAAAATTTTATGTATTTTCTGCCGCGACTAAATGATTTAAATTGACTATAACGTATCGCACTGATGCCAAGTAATCTAGCCTGATTATATCGCGAAAATCACAGATCTACTATCATGCCCAGTTTCAGAATAACTGGTATTTAGAATCTGAAAAATTTTACCATGATTTTATAGAGCTAATGCATTAGCTCAAATTTAAAGTAAAATGATGTTATGCTATTCTCTAAAAATTATTTGAAACTTTTATAATACCATTTTATTGGCAATACTCGCTTCTTAAGGCTCCTGGTCTTTGAGCCGAGAACTCTGCGTTGACGGTGGCGCCATACCGTCGCGGCAGAAATAAGAACTCTCTCCTCTCACTCTCTCCAATGGAGAATTCTGTCTTGTGACATGTTGACAACCTTATTTTAAGTTGCGGTATATTTCTTTATTATTCGCTCTGTACTTGTGCTCTAACGTTTAACGTATTCGTGAAACTCGTAAAATTGACCGTATGGTAAGATTTGCAAGAAATATATATGCGGAAGGAACATTCACCACTCCTTTCGATAGTCGTCAAACGGCTTGTTTTCCGTATGTTTAGGCTTCGTTTTATGGCTGTTTGTTTATTGTCGAGGGAAAAGGATAGTATCCGGTCAATTTTTGAAGTGTGCTGAAACGATCTGTCGTGATTTCTTATTGAAATGTCTTTTTATTTCGGAAAATACCGCAACTTAAAATTAGTTGTTTTCCTCGCCTCGATAGTAAGAATCCAATATGGCCGCGGTGACTACCCAGGAGCCTTAAAAAAGAAACAAAATACTCCCGGCACGAGTATTCACCGAGTTATCACTCTATTTGTCTACGAATTGTTTCTCGTAAGTACTCGTTAAACTATGACGATAACGAACGATATAACGTTGAATTTTGGAAAATAACCGCTTTGCGAGGGATGCGCGAAACATTTTATATTATTGTCGAGAGGTAAAAGCACTCGCGTTTTCTCCGTATATTTTCTTCAATACAGTGATGCACTCAGCCACCTCCTTCTCTTGCTCTTTAGTAAAAGCTCTTTTGCTACGGCCAGTTCATATCCTCGTTTAACGTCTTCCTACTTTTCAATTATTTTGTTATCGCTCACATTTCAAACTACGAACAAATATGAATTTGCAGACGATATTTCACTATTCATATTCTTCCTATGAATGCTTTATCATTTAAGAAATTCTTCCGATCATTTAAGAGATGTGAACTTGAGGACAAATATTGCCGATTCGAAAATAATACAGATTTTTACACCTTGTTATTCATATATATGTATATATACATATGTATATATGTACATAGTGTTTATATATGTATGTGTGTAAGTATAGTATATGAAGGATACAAAAGGGGAAAAACGATCAATGTCCATCCGGAGTAATTTCGAGAAAAATGCAATTTTAAGTTTCAAGACATCAGATATCTTAGGAAGTTATTGAAAAAAGTATTGGCAGTGAATATCGGAATGCATAGTGTTTGCTTAGTGTTTACATTGTATGTTGGACACTAATAGTCCACAAGTGCATGGAATATGATCGTTTTTCCCCAGCACGGTACACTTTTCGGCTTTATTTGCAATGAATTGTAACTGTTCTTGATTAAAACAGATAAGAATTATGACAGTTCTTTGAAAATGCCATAAAATAACATGATCTGATCAATTTCGACAAAAAGTTGACAGTTTGATCGTTTTTCCCCTGTACTCTTCATATGTATACTTATTTGAGTTCATTGAGATTCATATGTATACTCAGGTATACTTATTTGAGTTTGAAAACGTTATAAGTTTACAGAGTCACGCTCTGGAAAATTCCTCAAGCATTTACAACGTAGACGCTATGACGTCTTACCAATTTCAGAGAAATATAAAAAAATATTGTAATGAACATCTCGTACATTATGCACATATTTGCTAGACGTCGGCCGTGTAATCGTTATTTTACGATACTTATGGGGTTCTTATTCGGTTTCCCTATGGCACATGGGCACACCAGCTTCGTATTTCTTGCCCCAGTATCTCGGCATCTCGCGACCTGTTCTCGAAGGTAGGAAACGTAGGTAGACGGAAGATGAAAGAGAGGGCCGTCGTTTACGGGCGGTAAGTCGGCCAATTTATGGCACTCAGAAATTTATAGGTTCAATTTCCGCGATATTTAAACGACTCGACGGCAAAATCCCCGCCCGCCCGCCACCAAGCTCACTTGCGCGCACGCACGAAGTTTTCGCCGGTTTTTATTACTCCAACGTGACATAATTAAATAATTATTATTGTTTTTCCACGTATCTTCCAAGTGTTATGCGGACTATTTTGAACTATATATATATATATATATATATATATTCGCGGCTTGAATAAAATTAACAATTGGAATAATTTTTTCTAGTTTTGTGTTACTAGCGATTTAAATCATGAATGCATTTATACAAACTTTTATTTAGTATATATTGCATATTTTATTGAGTAAAACTGACTTAGAATATAACGACAACGACGTTTAATTGCTATTATGCTTAATTTGGTTTCAATTTACCGCTTACAAATTTCGTTGCACGCCGTTAATAATTGTTGCTTTCCGTTGCGCGGATCGCGGTATTTATCAAAACATTGTACTTTCCGGTATGCGTACGTTCTAGAAACGACCTCGATGGAGTTTTCGCGAGGCGAAGTACGTACAACACAATCCTCGGCAAATATACAGACACGTTACTCCTGCCTGGAGAACGACGAATATACGAGCGCGCTGGAATATTAATTTAAGCCAACATTATTTCGCACACGCGGCATTAGAATGGGGTGTGATTAAGGTGAGCGTATAATTCGAAGTATTTTGATTTCGAGACGACAAAAGAAATAACGACAGATAAGCAACGAACAAGGATTTTAAAGCCGTTAGGCTTATCAGGAAGGATATTTTTTTGAACGTTTTTTGAGGGTAATCGTTAACGCGGCCAGTAACCCGATGTCTCTCTAATGATACGTCCTCTCTCTTTCCTACCTCGTTTGGGTAAAATCAATTTAAATATAGTTCGTTAGCCCGACGCGTTGTTATCTCCCAGAGGAAAAGAAACGCGGTTATATAGCGACGACGAGTATTGGGAACCACCGAGGAGCTGCCGAGTAACGCCGCCGCCACGCCGGTCGCACTATGCAAATTGAATTTACGTAATAAAATTGCGCGATTCTCCATCGTCCCGGTCGGAATTCAGAACTCGGAACTCGCAGTGTCTTTACGGAAGTGACTCTCCCTCACTGTTGCAACCCTCCCACCTCTCCCCCTCCGCCGGTGGAAGCGCTACGAGTGCAGGGATAAACCCCAGGTGTCTGCCTCATCTCGAGTGGAGTGTCGTGTTACAGGGCTGCGGAGGACTGCCGGAGAGAGCAGCATTTCCTGCTCTTTGTCTTCGACGATTCGTGCGGAAATCGTTTGCTAGCAAGCCGGCGTGAGTATTCGCGAGTCTGTTAGTCGCGTGATACCATCCGCGAAACTCATTCGCAGACAAGCTGACTCTACCCGCTTGTCGGTAGAAATCTTTCTCGAGGCTCTGCGCTCGTACGCGCAGCCGTGGATGTAAAATTACACGAAAGTCAGGCTACTTGCTAAAAAGCGCATTCGCATATTTTTACGTACGTCAATCTGCAGACGGCGGCGCGGGCGCGTGTTACGAAATACTACTCGCGAAATCGATTTTGTTTTTCCTTCCTCGCAGTATTTTCGTTATATTGTAACGTCTTTCGTAAAGGCTATTATACGTGAGAATATTACGAAGTAAATTTTCTTGCTACGTATTGCGAGACATTCTATTCAGTATATCTGTTGCAACGCAACGTTAGTAAGACGTTATTTTGCAAGCAACGACAACGACGAGTAGCCATCGCTGCCCATAATTATATGATCGGCGTTCGAGTCGTCAAAACACTCTTTATTTAGTAAATCAAAATCGATAACGAAACTTTACTAATAGTCTACTAATGTATTTTCCGAAACAAAATAATTATTACTTGGATAATTACTGCCGTTCTCAACTTTTCTCAACCTACACGTACCTATTAGTCTGTAAATCCGCGGTATAGCTACTAAAGAAAAAGCGTCTCGAGTCTCGACTATTCTGGCGTCAATTATACATATTATTTCAACGAGGTTCGCTCATACTTCCGGCCTCTACCCGGCGCACACGTAGGTACGTCCAGAATCTGACCGGGGCAACCCGGGCAACAATTTGGAGGCAAGCCAGGGCACGCTGAATCCCGACTTGCCCCCGTGTAACATTTACGTTGCGTTCGTGTGATTTCCGTACCACGCGAGTCCGTCGTCCAAGCGAGATGGCAAACGAGGGCGAGAACACGAGCGTGAAGATCGGTTACGTGAGCGTTGCAGGAAAACGGGCGAATTCGAGACGACGCCGACGTGGCCGCGTCGCGTTCGTAAAGAGCATTGTTACATGTATAATCTCGGAGCATCATGTATCCCGCATCCCGTATCTCGCATCCTGCGCACGTTTTCGTCTCGCACGTTATCACCCGCCGGTTTACGTCTTTCCGCTCTCAATTATGCAAAATCGCAGAGGTGCATTTTCGTAAAACACGCCGAGGATCCGCGATTAAGCCGCTCTCCTCTTATCTCCCGAAACCTGGCGAAAGTGTTCGCGGCCGCTTAAAATTGCTCGATCGAGGGAGCAAAGGTCGGAGTCGTTACTTAACCAGGAATTTAGGCAGGAATCGCGAATAGGGTGGAAGATACTCGATGAGTCGACCGTTTACTTATTCGAGCCATAATTTATATCATAAATACGCTTTTACCATCACAGAACTACAAATTGACCAGGTTAGGAGCACGTCTCCAATCATCTGTATATAAAATAAAAAGTTCCGCGTCGAGAAACATCGAGAAACACGTGTTAATTCGACGCTTCTCGCATACCTCGATTTAACAGGGCACATAATATTTCATTCAAATTACATTTCCCATGTTTGCTTAACACATATTGTGCGGAACGTGTAATCGCGATTATTGCATAACCAATGGCGTCGGGCTGCAATATCCTTTCGCTTTATGGTCTCCATACTGGTTTCTTCGTCGGGCCCACGTTCCTTTGTGTCTCCGCACGCACATGACCGGATTTGCAACAATACCGAGGCGGCAATTTTCTCGTGTCGTTCCCTCGCGAAGACTGTCAGCTGCAAATGTGAATCCAAAAGGAAATAACTTGAACGAATTTGTCGTAAATTGGGAGCCTAACATTTGTAAAACGGCACGGAATCGCGCGAATGAGCCCGCAATATCGTCAACTGTCGGAAAATACAGTTCCGGAATAACTATGGGACACCCTGTACATCCGCCTCGGTCTAATTATACGTTCGATATTGTAAAATTGATTACGCTCTAGGTGCGGCATCGGAGATTTTATCTACTATCAATTTTCTACTACGTAACCGAGCAGAAGGGAGGAAGAGGGCAGGTGCAGTCGCTCCGGTTAATCGAAGTCTGCTATTAATTAGCAAATATTATGAAATACATCTTCGTGCATTTACGCAGGAATGTCGCAAACATTTCGCGCTTATGTAAAAACACACGAGTTACGCGAGATAAAATTACGAAGGTGGGCGAATGATATCCTGGATGGTTTAATTCACGGGATATCGTCGGAAGTTTAAATTTAAAATAACCGAGGGGGGAGGAGGGCGAGAAAACTGAGCGATGGTTTTAGGTTTTAGATTATCAATTTTCAGATCTCGAGGATCAGCCCCCCGATCGTTCTGCTCGGGAGGCCTTTTCGTAAGAAATCCTCCGAAATTATGACAGGGGCCGAAAATGGGCGGTTGAGCACCGCTGCGAGGACTCCTTGGGCGTCCGCGCCGCGCCGAGCCGAGCCGCGCACGGCCGCACGGCCGCACGGACGGCACGCCATGCGCCAGTCTTTTACCAAAGCGAAGGGCAGAGCAGCGAAACTGCGAACCGGCGGCACCGGCGCGACGCGGAGGCCGGCGGTATATCGCATCGGCACACATTCTACTCCGTCTGCACGGCGCGGCGCGGCCGGAGCGGCGCGCATGCACACACGTGCACACGCACCAGACACCACACATACACACGTGGCGCTCGTACGTAGTACGCGCGGCTGCCGCGGCGCGTAAGGGTGCGCTGGCATTCCCCTCGCGTCCCAACCTAACCTACCCCTACCTCGTCTGGGATCCCTTCAGCCGGCCGACCCCAGACCCAGAACCCCTATCCCCACCCGTCCCCGCAGCAGTTGGCGCCCCACCATTGCGGCGTGTAGACGACTGGAGCGGAGCGCGTACACACAGCTGCCACACATCGCCGCGCTTCGTTCGGAGTGCGCGAGGCCCGTCGCGAGAGACGCGAAACCGCGAGACCGCGCGCATCGACTCCGTCGTTCCCGTCTCTGGCCGGTCGGCCGCTAACCTAAAAATCGCCAAAAAACTTGAGGGGACCGGGACGCCACCGGCGCGAACCGGCGGAAGCCCCCGCGGCACGTAACACGCCGGTTCTTTGTGCGTCGCCGCGCCGCGTCGCGCCGCGTCGTGCCGTGCCGTGCCACGCGATCCTTTGTCTCGAGTCTCTCGACGCCTCTCGGCCTCTCTCGCCGACGGTAAACGTCGAGAGATCGGCGCGAACCGGTGTTCCTCCGTGCGCGCGCTTCTAACCTAACGCCGTACGCGGACACGGACGTTCATACCTGCCTGCCTTAATCTACCGCGACCTTGAACTTGTGTGCCTGTGCCTGTTTCGCGGCCGATCGCCCTCTCTCGAGACGGCAGCCGAGGGTGGGAGGAACGAGGGAGAAAAAGTGGGTGAAACCGAGAACGAGGCGACGCGAGCGAGGGAGCCGGCGACGTCGGGATCCTGGAAGTGAACGAGAATGTTCTCCTACGCGACCTTCCCGGCAATGGGGTAAGATGACCCAAGCTCTTCTCTCTACCGTGTTCCGCGTCCCGCGAGGGTGTTCCGGTCCGGAATTCACCCTAAAAGCGCGATCTCGCGCCCACGAATCGCCTTCTCGACGTTTTTTTTCCCCGCGTGGATACTTTTCGGGCGCGGGCGAGTTTTTCGGCGCCGTAAAAACATCCGCCTGCGTTTTTGCTCTCCCATCGGAGGACCACGCGCCGCGGACGTTAGTTGGACGGTTCCTCGATTGAGTTTCGATTCCCAAAAAGCCCATCGGTTCTCCTCCTCCGCTTCCGCGAAACGCGATTTTCCGAGGGCGGATTTTTATTTTTCCCGACCGTGGGAAACATCCGCATCCCGGCGACGCGCGTTTCTATTTTGTTCCAAAACCGGAATGGACCGCTCGGACCGCTTCACGCCGCACTCCGCAGCCGGCCGAGCGCGCGGGCCGGGGTCGTCTCGAGAGCGGCGCGATTGTGATTCAGGTGAGGAAGAGCGATGGCATTTCGTGAGGAAGCAACGAACGAGCCACGTTGTAAATCTCGAAGGCGAAACGTAGCACGTAGCTGCTTGCCGCGTGCGTTTTCCTCGAATTCCCTCTCGACCTTCCCTCGGTTTGTTTTTGTTACGCTGTCACGCTCTCGGCCGTGCTTCGATCGTCGTTTTGTGTACGTATCCGCTCGGCGTATTTCGTTAAACCGTATTTCCTTCAAGAGAGGTACGTTAAACATCCGTAAATATGTCCCGTTACTAAACAGGAACGTCTCGGGAGAGACTCCGTTGTTTGACCAGTTAGAAAAGTATTAAGTTCCGAACATTCTTATGGCAAATGTAACGTTACGTTTGAGATTAACATTGATGTCAAACGAGTTATCAGAGATCGTCGCAAGATTGACACCTGCTAAAAACGCTTCTGTCTGTTCTTCGCGTTTGTTGCGTCTCGAGAAGACGTTAGTTTATTAACGGAAGACGTATTTACGCGACACTCCAAATACGCTCTACGCTTGCTTCTTTCTGTCTCCTTTATCTCGCAAACATTCGACAGTTTCTCGGTTTCTTCTTCTCTCTCTCACTCTCTCTCTCCTTCCTTTCCCGCGCGATCATCTGGTCGCTTTTTCGGTCGCTTTCACGCCGACGCCGACGCCTCGTCGCGGAATCGTGCCTCGTGGACGACAAATCGTGTTTAAATCGATTCGACGGGGGACGGGGATCAAACCGTCAGTCGTCACGCCGATCTCTGTGTGTCGGGGGTCGGGGGAGAAAAAAGGCGAGAGGGAACTGAGGGAAAGACGGGCCAAACGGCGGCGGCGATCGCGCCTTCTCTCTTCTTCGCGCTCGCTTCTTTTCGTTGAAAAGCTTCTCTCCGTTGTCCTGGCAACGGGATATCGCGCCGTGGTGGGGAGGCAGAGAACACGAGACGACGCGACGAGCTGTCACGATCATGTTAGGTTAGATTAGGTTAGCTTAGGTCGGCAACTCCTTCGTCTGCTTCTCTCTTTCTCTCTCCCATCCACCGCGAGATCGGGCCGTCATGGCAACGTCAAAACAAGACGCGGAATATCCAATGATGCACGGAAAATCTTGACGGTTCCGCGTCAATCGTGCGGATGATCCGTCAATAACTTACCCTAGGTAGGTTCGTCCCTCGGTGAGAAACGACCGCTGAGTCTGTCGGGCATTAGATATATCTTAGGTACACATAACTTCTCTCTACCGATTTTCGGTGAGTTAACTCAGGTAGGCAGCTTCCTCGTCTCTTTTATCTCTTCACTATCAAGTTGTTATGACGTTATATGACTGCCGAAACGCATTCTTTCGGAATCTTATATGATATCGCAGAAGAAAGTAACTAATAAACGGTACGTTTACATGCAAAAGTAACGTGAAGTCTTAAACCGGTTCTACAATACATCGCAAACGATGGCAACTGCTAGTTGAAAAGTGTTACTTTTGACTGCCGATTGCCAGTTACTGATCGTTACCGATCGCCAAAAAATTTTAAAAGTTCGCCAACTCTCTTTTGACATTTTGACAATCGCAATTGACAAGCGCAACATAGAAATAACACTTTTCAACTAGCAGTTGCCATCGTTTGCGACGTATTGTAGAATGGCCCTTATTTACACGCAGATGATTCCAAATGAAGCGAATTGCAATAGTATTGGTGTCTTTTAGTTTACAAAAATAAAGGTTATTTTTTTATATATCGTGTAACGCGGACGTCTTTTTTACGCGTGGATTGTCCGGAGTGAGCGATACAGCGATATCGAAAATCCACATAGTTTCACGAGGTGGATTCGCTTCGCGTTTCATCGCCGCTCGGGTTTCGTGCGTTCGCGTGATTTATATTCCGTGCGTATTGTCGAAATTGAATGCGAAAACGAGCGCCTCGCGTTCTTGCTCCGTCTTTCGCGGAACAAAGGATCGCGGTCTCGTCTCGATAACTTTTACTCGACGTCCACACGAGCGCTCGAGCGTCGGGGAGTCCCGTGCCTCCCCGACGAAACAACGCGATATCTCGACTGTTCTCGATACAGAATTTACCGTGCAAAAAAAGAAAGAAAGACGGAAAACAGACGGGAGAATCGATTCTCGTCGGTTTCCAATGACACAGACCTTGGTCGGACGCGCAACACCGTCCGCGGGCTTCTCTTCCTCCCTATATATTCCTTTCTCGCATCTCCCTCATCTTCCCGAGTTTCGCTTCTACTTTCGTAGCTCTTCGTTTTTCCTGTTGATTGCTTCTCTCTCTCTCTCTCTCTCTCTCTCTCTCTCTCTCTCTCTCTGTCTCTGTCTCTCTTATTCCTTTTTTTGCGATCTATAAGATCCCTGCGCAGATTGAAAACAGTGCTATTTGTCTTTTTTCTTAGTCGTAGTTCGTTTCAAGTAAATTGGATTATAAGTAGATGTGTTAAACACTGCATGAACGTTAAGTTTTATTAAATTTTATTACGTTTATTTGGGCGATACTGAACCGTGAATTAGAATTATTCCTGATGGCTAAACGTTAACGTGGAGGAATCTTTGCCGTTTAATCGGCTATTATATATGTCGACGTTACATATAACGTTACAATCACGCGGTTAATTTCTGATTGCATTTTAGTCATAGGACACCTGCCTAATTGGAGTTGTAACGGGCGGTCGGTAAAATGTTGGAAGCGAATCGTCGAGCCGCTAAAACTATTTTGTCGTTCATTAACGACGACGCGTGGTACGATTCTAGCGAATAACGCGGAAAATGCGGTTACGCAAAATTTGACGCAATATCTTGATGAAATATTCCGCGCGGATATCTCTCTGCGCGATATGTTAATTGATTCATTACCATTATTTAAATCGACACGAGAGTGAAATATTGAAAATAGAAATTCTGGAATTGCCGAGAGTGTATCTTCGCCTTACGAGATACGCTTCCGACTTTGAAATGCAAAAATAACTTTAGACCTTGCAAGGTTAACCTGCATGACATAGAAATAACTATGTACGACATGTAGAAATAATAGTACGTTGCGCAAACCGTTAATTTAGCTTACCTCGCGTCAGTGCACGCGCACATCAGATTTTCTTTTTTTTTTTTTCATCGAGCTAGTGTACGTTTCGAGACGAATGTCTTCAACTGTGACTCACGGTGATCGATTGACAACTATTGAGGGATTTATCGTTATTCAGCGAAGTCTCTCTTTCTCGTCATTTCTACTTGACTGGCGTTGATAATTCCTTGTAAAAGGAATCCAGATGGGGAAAATTACTCGACTGGACCAGTTGAAATTCGACTGACAGTCAAGTCTAGCGAAACATGTCGCGGCCGACGTAGCCGGGATTCTTATTTGATCGAATCCGTTTTATCGATCATAAAGCTGTCATGACGACGACATTGCCTCTTGCGTAATACCACTTGGAAACGTGACTCGATGGGGTTACTTTTGCCGAGCATCGAGTTACTCGACGGCTTGCTCGACAACCTGCATGCACACACAACGTTCCACAATCTTGTACTCGGAGCAGCTTCGCGATCGATATTATGCAATCACGTGACGAGCACTATTTCGTACTGCAAAATTCCCTCGCGTTTCTCGCATTCTTGTTTACTCGGGGAAATTGCCAAATAAGTATTTTTTTTTGTTTTTCGCGAAGCACGCGATCGAATTTTAATAACGCGGAATGGTACGAAGCGACCCGGATTAAACGTATCGAATAAAGGATGTATGAGGAATTATTAAACTATCCTTGGCAACATATAATTAATAGTATTAATGTCGGCAATAGGCTGGCAAGTTATCTAGTAATCAGAATTGTCATTCTGATTATTGAAAATCACTTGGCAACGCACCTTTTTCAATTGAATGACGTTAATGTGTGTACGATTTCTTCGATCTCTTTCTTATTTCTTCCTGAATTGCACCCTTGAAATCGCTAACGACAATGGCGCCTTCGCGTCGGCTGGAGCTCCGTTTTTTGATTCGTAACGGCAAATGTGCATAACGGCGAAGGGGCGAAGCGGGAATTGCGGTTGGTTGTTCTTTGAGAAAAGTCAGGCCACCGCTGAAAGCCAGTTTTTGGCCACGGAACCATCTTTCGCTCCTTTTTCCCTCTCGAGCTTCGACGCGATGCATTTGTCCTGTCTGCAAAATGTCCCGTTTTAACGAGCGAAACCGGGCGAAGGGGCTGGAAGGGGGCAGGCCGCGCGCGTAGCGCGATTTCGCCCGATATCGTTTCGCGTACGCCGAATGATTTATGAGGCGACGCGTTTTTCCCTGCGTCCCACTTGCGCGCGAGAGAGATTAGTTCGCGGAGCGAATACGACGAGCGGTTAAAAGCGACGCGTGCACGCACATAAATACGCGTCGCGTTACGTTCTGTATTTCGTCACGCGTCTCGCCCGCCGCTCGCGATCGCTTCCCACGCGCCGCGCCGCGCCGCGCGTGATATTTTGCATCGGCAGCGTTAAATTGCGTAAATTTTCTCGCTGCGCCTGTGCGCGAGATGAAATTTCTACGTTTTTGATATCGGGAAATCCGGATTTGCGCGGAAATTACATCAGTTTCGGTGGCAGCGGTTCGCGATTACGAGACTCGTATAACGCCGAAAAACATCCGGTTGCTCGTGTAAACATATTGCTCCTCCCGTTAGAATTCAGTCCAGTTGCGTTAACCGGCTTTAATTAACTCACCGCGTGTACCGTGACATAAAAAGAAATCGTCGCTTTATGAACAATAAAATGTAAATGAATGATACATTACGGTACCACAAGCTTAACCGAATTTGTAATAACTTTCGAGCGTCAAATGAGCCGGATTTGAAAGTTTACTATTGCTTTTTATAAATATGTTGCGACGTTGACGTTGCGAGAAAGAAAAAGTGTATTTGTGTAAATGTAAAATGATTAAGATTGATTTCAAAGGTCGTTAGCGAAATTGAGCCTTAATGATCGAAAGGCATAATGCGCCAATGAGATTGGCTGCAACCGTTGCAACGCTATTTTCTCTCTCTTCCTCTCTCTCTCTCTCTCTCTCTCTCTCTCTCTCTCGATTTCATCTGGCCTCTGATTGAGAAGGTGCCATAGTCCTCGCGAACGAGACGCCAAGGTCGAGCATTCCTTCACCTCGCTCGATTTTTGTTTCTTTATTTGCTTGTCCGCGCGGCGCGCCGACCTCTCCGTCTCTATCCTCTCTCTCTTTTTCTGCTTTTCGTCTCTTTCCTCATCTCTTATGTCCGATTCTACATACGACGGTCCGCGCTTCTCGCCGATTTCTCTTTTATTCAGCGTCTCTTAGGTCGATCTTTCTTCCCCTTTTTTTTTTGAGGATCGATATTTTAGAATAATGAGATCTCACTTTGTTTCTCCAAACAGACTACTACTGTCTATAAAATAAAGAGTTCTGTAATCTAAGCCTATACTCTTTAAAAGGTATGTGACATGTATGTAATGTAAAATTATAAACAAGCGTAAAATTCATCTGATTTTTTATAATAGAAATGTATTTCCATTATAATAAGTATAATATTAATTAAACAGTACAATATTTTACATTTGTTGCTCGTGCAATTTTATGTATTACTATTCTTTTTTACAGTGCAACGCGATCGCTAGCGTATGTAATAATTTTGCATTTCGCGATTATTGATATCTAATAACTTATGAGAAATAATAAATCATCCGATCAAACCTAGATGTCTTATCTATTTTATTTAATCTTTTTTTTAGATTAGATTTTAATCGACAAGTTTATTTCTTGTTTTATATTTGCATGAACAACAATTATTCTTTGCTGCGGATCAATGCCGACAGTCTTAATTTGGTAAGCAATCTTCAAGAATATAAGTAGGAAGTCTTGGTAATATGGTCGCTAAGGAATATTCGAGAGTCCGATCACGATCTGGCTTTATCCATAATTAATGTTAATCTGATTCCTCATTGATACCTAACTACCAATTGTGCTGAATTATTCACTTCGGTATGGATTACGTACGCGCGAGTACATCGAAATTACGGATTTCCGTTTATGAGGTCTTCTGAGTTACCGCAGTAATGCGTATTATTTATGCTCTACGTTAATAATTCCTGAATCATTCCTCGTTCCTCTTACATCACGGTTCGCGGTGCAAACTATTGATCTTTGTAACGAATTCAAGTCCATTGGAAATAATCTTCAAGAAAGTCAATGCGATATGGAATTTAAATTTCATTCCTATATAGAAATTAGCGTTGCACTCTTCGTAGTTTTAAGTGACGTCCTTCATTAAGAACGCAACGAACAATACAATGAATTCTAATGGCGTGGCGTGGCGATTGTATTGACTGAATTATCGCTATAAACGCAGAAACAATACGTTAACTTGTTGTATTCAATAACGCGGATTAATGCATTTCAAACAGTCAGTGGCGAGATATGGATATTGCATATTCGCGTACGAATCGCATGATATCGCGATTCGTTGTTGAAAGCTCGGCGCGCACATATAGAATCCGCGGTGGGTTCTGGAGGAATTCCGCATAGCCGACCCGTGGTCCCAGGGGCTCCAAAATCTTTGCCAGGTGTGGGAACAGCTGCTCTCTCACCGCGTTGGGGATACGTGCAAAACTTCTTTCTATACGCGCTGGCACGAGATGCATTTTATTTAAAGATGACGAATGCGAAATAGATTTATCGCCCTGCCGAGACGCGTTTCGCCAGCCGTTCTCCGTCGTTTTTCTTCCCGATCGTAATGATACAGTCGCATTGCGATCCAATGCGAATCGTTTCTATACCTATACTTTTGTAAGTCACGAAATAAAAACGTATTTAATACTGTCTACTGATTACTAAATTCAATTTAATAATTTTTACTCATAAAACACTATAATTTTGTATAATCGTAAAATTTAATGATATCTTGTTCTATATACAATATTTTATATTTATATAGGATGCGTGCGAAATCGTAGTACAAGCGAAAACATTGATTTTTCGTGCCAAAATAAATTGAAATTGTAGAATGATTTTTTTTTCATACGAGGATTTGTTTTCGAAATAAACGATTTTGAAAATGTATCAAGTACACGTGCGCTTAACTATGTTTCGACTAACGGATCTTGCTATAGACTGTTTTAGCTATTAATTTCTAATGCTAAGTTTAGAGTGAAATAAACGAGCCATGAACGAGCATTTGCTCCACTCTTTATATCATTCGTTTATTAGGGTATCGGTGATTTGGATTACCGCCACAGATTCCTAAGGAAGAATTATATCAGCATATTGCTGATCCCGATTATTGTATCTTGCCATTACGAAAACTTGGCAGAAACTCATAGTTAATCGAGATAATAGGACTGATAGGTAACAAATGGTTGCCGATGTCTACAAACGTAACGGAACAGAAATAGTAATGTGTAGAAAAATTTGTCAGTCGAAACTCAGTCAAGTTCACGTATATTTGATAGATTTTCAAAATCATTTATTTCGAAAACAAATTCTTGTACGAAAAAAATTATTCTACAATTTTAACTTATTTTGGCCTGAAAAATCACCTTGTTCTCGCTTGTTCTTGCTTACTACGATTTCGTTTTCATCTTGTATGTGTATAATTCTATTAAAGGTCTTTTGTAACGCTATTAAATAATTAATTAATGCTGCATAGAATTTTTAGAGATTTTCACGCAACGGAAAAGAAAAGAAAGCCGTAAGGACTGCCGCGATAGTTCGGTCGAGAGAAGATTGTCGAATCCAAATGAAATTTACGAATATCCCTGGAATACGAACGACGAAAGTCCTCCGATCCCCGAAATCGAGCATGAAAACCGTCGTGTAACCTGCTGGCGTGTACCAGCTGGCTCGGTCTCTTCCGGTACAGGAAACGTACAGTTACTTCGGAAAGTGCCTAATCGTGTCTGCCAGACGAAACCGCGACGACTCCGAGTGGAATCACTGTAAATCGAATCGAGTACACCGAGTACGAGTAAGGGGAAACAGGAATGCATTTTCATATTCTGCGCATAACTACGTCAAACGAAACGACGTTGATCTGATTAACGTTAGTTTATCAAATAATTAAGCTAAGCCAGCCGATTAAAGCAGAACCAAGATGCCGATTTCACGCGCGGAATCGAGCGAATATCGTGTTACGCGATATACGTTACGAGACGCGCTTTTCCGACTATATTTGCCGTTTTTCTTCGCGGAACGTAACTTGCGCAACACAACCGCAATCGCGATTCTATCCAGCACCGTTGCTGGAAAGCGAACACCGACCACATCTAACGTGTCCAAGATTGCATAGCCAAATCGGCTACTTTCTCGCTCTCGGGCGCACCTTTTTCATCCGAGTCTCGCGTTCTTTTTCCGCTCTTGCTTTCTACAAATGTATTTGCGAGTAAACGCGCTGCGCCGCAGTAAATTATCTCGGAAAGTTCTGTTCAGCTAGAATTGAGAACTTTGCGTGACTAATCGTTTAGTCCTTTTCGTTCTCTCCCTCTCTGCGTGCGCGCGTTAATTTACAATCGTTACTTTACTTTAGTTTACACAAAGACGCGATGACGAATCCGAAGAACGTATCGCAATTGGGTTGCGCTTCTATCTGGTTCTATTCTGATTGGTCGATAATTTCGAGAAAATGTTATAGATAGCTGGGAGATTAAGAGTTTACAATGTTGTTATCGAATTGTCTCAATTATATTATTACGTCTTATTATTGTGTCTGAAACGTGAACGCGAACTGTTCTTCTCCGTCGCATGTTAGACGTGTCCCGAAAGAAAAGCGGATCGCGCATCGCGCCACCGCATCTGCCGAAGGCCGTATTGTGCGACAGGAGGCAGACAGGCGAACAGACCGGGCAAGCAAGCGGCCTGTTGCCCCTATTGGCCTACAGTCCCCGGAGCAGGATCGTCGTTGTACGTCGTTGAATGGGCTCTTTGTGTCGGGCCGATGATGATGCGAACCGCGCGCTATGGCGCCGACACCGGCTTCTCCTCTAGGCCTCTCCTCCAGACCTCGAGTGTATCGGCGAAGATCGAGAGCGGTGAACGGCTGGCGGGGAAGGGTTAAGCCGTTAGTCGAACCGGTGCCGAATTGACCCCGCCCGCGCGCATTAGGCGATGTTGCAGTCTAATGCAGCATCGCGAGACCGTGCCGATCCTCGTCGTCTAACGCGCGCGTATATACGGTCTCGCGTATTATTACGGGACGACGATCAACAGCTGTCGCATGGCCGCCGCGTATGGGGTAAGAGATGGGTGGGGGAGCAGAAAAGGGTCTGCGAGACTGGATCTGCACGAGAGCTACCACCTGGCCCGGCGCAGGGCACAGACCACCATTGCAGGCTTCTATTACCGCGTGGCGGTTACCGTAGCGGAGATCCGATTCTCAAACCCGATTCCTGTGCTTCGCACCTTATTCCTTAGCTCTCTCGGCGCTCTCTGCGGTTGTAATATCGCGCACAGGACCATCAGGGAGCGGATATCAACCGTTCCTCTAACATACATATACCAGGAGCAACGTCATTACTTTTTGAGAGATAACTGATGACGCATTATGCGGATGATACATTTTTCACGGATGATAAATTCTCAATTTCCATTTTTGGCTTCAAAACGAAGTGAGTACGGATTCACTGAGGAATCTTCATTAAAATATAATACGCAGCTGGAAACGGGACATTACGGGATATGTATATGCGCGCGCAGGCGTGCGAGTCGCGCGGATATGAGACAAAAATCATGTTATGCATGTAAATATGTCAGTTTTAAATACTAATATAAATGTCATACATCCTCGTGCATGCGCCGGGGAGTAGTATTCGCGCAGTTATTCGCCAAACACGCTTTATCCGATTAAACGCAAACGGCCGCTAAAATCCTGTAGCGGTAATAGTGGTATTCTGGAAATGGTATGCAGTATTTTTGCATCATATCGTCTGCTTGGGGAGGGAACGGGGCGGCGAAGGGTAGGGATGGATCGATTTATAAACAAAATTCGACGGTAGCCAAAGAGACGACGACTCATGCCGGGATTACGATGAATTTAACGTAACGGAACGCGACGGACGCGAAGTAACGTAACGTGAACTTAAGAAATTACGATCGCCGTAACGTGAAGCAGCGTGAATTTCTAACCTTCTATTCACACCAAGCTGTCAAATCATTTCTGAAATGCACGCTGCTTCACGTTACGGCGATCGTAATTTCTTAAGTTCACGTTACGTTATTCGCGTCCGTCGCGTTCCGTTACGTTAAATTCATCGTAATCCCGGCATCACGTGGCACCGCGTTCGATTGACGTTTTCTGCAAATATAATATTCGCGCATCAAATGACACCTTATGCCGGGATTACGATGAACTTTACGTAACGGGACGCGACGGAACGCGACTGGACGCGACGAAACGCGACGGGACGTAACGAACTTATCGCCGTAACGTGAAGCAGCGTGCATTGAAAAATGATTTGACAGCGTAGCGTGAGTAGAAGGTTTGTTGTCATTCTCGTTGGTAACTACCGTTCTTGCTTGGTAATTCCAAATGAATTCTCCTATGAGGCATTATCAGTTTCTTAACTTAATTTTGGCCGGATATTTGTATCTTTAACTGCGAAAGAAGAAACGAGTACGAACCGTTGGTGTGAGAGAGATTTTTCGGAGAAGAACCCAGTTTGGTGATGGACATAATTTACTTGAAGAACTCCGTTTCCGTGATCCACTCTTTTTTTTTATTTACACAAGGGATGAATGTCGAAAGGTAAGATTTAATGATTGCCTAGTACAAAATATAATCATTTTTACAAATTAATGTCTGCTTTCCTACATTCTGGTACCTCTTGATCTTGCTTGGTCTACTGATAAAGAAGCGCAAAAGATAAATATTTTTTGGCAGACATTAATTTGTAAAAATGATTATATTTTGTACTAGGCAATCATTAAATCTTACCTTTCGACATTCATCCTTGTGTAAATAAAAAAAAAGAGTGGATCACGGAAACGGAGTTCTTCAAGTAAATTATGTCCATCACCAAACTGGGTTCTTCTCCGAAAAATCTCTCTCACACCAACGGTTCGTACTCGTTTCTTCTTCCGCAGTTGAAGATACAAATATCCGGCCAAAATTAAGTTAAGAAACTGATAATGCCTCATAGTATAGCAGAATTCATTTGGAATTACCAAGCAAGAACGGTAGTTACCAACGAGAATGACAACTAACCTTCTATTCACGCTACGCTGTCAAATCATTTTTCAATGCACGCTGCTTCACGTTACGGCGATAAGTTCGTTACGTCCCGTCGCGTTTCGTCGCGTCCAGTCGCGTTCCGTCGCGTCCCGTTACGTAAAGTTCATCGTAATCCCGGCATTAATACGTTAAATTTCATTTTATTGACCTATAAGGAACTCTCCCTCCTATCATCATCATTAAATGCTGTTAGCATCGTTACAATGTAGGTATTACAATAATTGCACGTATTTAAATTCGAGACAATTAAATTCGTGATTACTCTTTTCAATATATTTCGTCTCGATTAACAATCTTCTCCAATCTGATCAGTTTCGTTGCCGTCGGCATCTAGCATCGGTTCGTGCCTCATCAGTCTGTAACGATTGTCCAAATGAATGGCTGGTTTCCATTCGGTGAGCGTTATCAGCTAAAACAGATACAGGGGATGCCTTTAGAAACGTAAATTGTAAAAAATGTACTTTCATACAGTATTAAAACCATAATTATCAACGTGCGAGCAAATCCTCTGACGATAAACATATGGATTTAGTTTTATTATTTTCTTTCATTTATATTTTATTATTTATTATAGTATCTGGCAATGAGTATGCATGTATAGTATGTGTATGAGTGTGCGCGTTATCTTTATTATCAGTAATGATATTTAATAATTCGCAGCCCTATGCAGAATATATATAACAATAGCAGATAAACTAATAAAGAGATTGAATAATTTTATTGACTGATTGAATTGATCGACCAATTGAAGACTCTGTCAAATCGTCATTATTTAACAGTTCTTTGAATATCGATATCTATACCTGCCCGTTTTATTGATATTCTTTGAAATATGTCAAATTTTTGCGAGCGTGTCTTACGTCGCGTCTTGACGTGACACGGAGTTTTTAATGAAAGACAGGAAAGAGCAGCAAGGACGATGGTGCATTATCGTTCAAAAGTCGACACGACAGCCATGCAGTGTCGTTACCGAAAATCCTGACGACGTCGCTCGCAATAAGCTGCTTACCACCCAGTGTACTTCTCCTATCCTCTTTTACAAGCCGTCTACCCTCCAGGCGACGAAGTTTCGCGTTGTCGCGACTGTCAATATTAAACCGAGCCGCGTTTCGTGTGTCAATGGCGACAATAGTTACGAGAATCATATGACTTTGGCGATGTCGTGTTTAATTATTTGGTAGTCGCGATTGCGTCTCCGTTCTCCTCACTGAATCGTTGGATCGCCGAATAACATTGCGCAACGATCGATTATTCAACGATCCAATGAAAACGACAACAAATCATATTTTTTCCCTTTTATTTTATTTTATATTTTTGTGTTGAGGTGTGTTATTATGAAGGGTCTTGTTTATCTCGCGATCGCGTCAACGCGGGTTCCGGCCCCTGAAGCGGGGCGACGTCGTCATCGATAAGAGATTTTTCAGATTCGAAAGCGAGCAACGAGGACGTGCCTACGTGGCGTTTTTCGTATTTACCCGAGTTCTTTTGTGCGCGCGAAGGGATGGCGCGATGAAAGGCTCGGGCCGAACAAAAAGCACAAAAGCTATCTCGGAGCCGGAGCAATGGCCGCCGACTTCGCACCCCTCTTCCCCTCTCCCATAAACGAGATTTGTTGTAGCCTCTCGTCGAGTCCTCGCGAGAAAGCTCGTCCTTATTGTTGAAATAATGACAGCCGAAGAGTCAGGCGTGTCAGAAAGACGAGACATCGAGGCACTTTTTCGCGTATCGGGGTCCAGGGATCGCGCTAATTAATTCCGCGAAGTTTACTCCGCCTTCGACGGTCGCAAATCAAGAGGAACGGAACGATCGTATACGAAACGTGCACGCCCTACTTTTGCCGCGAGTTAAATTTTCGCCGTGGGCGAAAGCGTGACGACAATCGTTTTACAAAACTTATCGGAAGCACAATCGGTGGATCAGAGGTGATAACGAGATTGGCAACTAGGAGGAGATTTGCCTGTGAATATGTCCGTTCGATGAAAGGCCGCGTCTTTGCGAGGCGTTTTCTGCAAGAATGTTTGAAAGAGTGAGTGAGCGAGCAGAGCGAGTGAGCAAGAGAGAAAGAGAGGAGGAGTAGCACGAAAGCCGCGCGCGCGCCCGTGCGTAACATCGCCGAATATGGATTTAATGCGGCACGGCGGAAATCGAATTATGTCATTAGAAGCCACAAAGAAGACACTCGCGTGGAAACCTTTGCAAAATCTTCCTGGTAAGCCGAATGCCTGACCCGAATACACACGGGTCTTCACCGACTGGCTTGTTCGATCGCTGCCATTTTTTTATGGTTTCCACCGCGGATTGAATAACATAATTGCGTCTAAAAATATCTCTTTTTTTTTTCGACAATTTAATCGACTCGTTGCAAGAAGGGAATACAACGAAAAAGATATTTGGTTTCATTTTTTTATTAAATTAACCGTAACCTTCACAAAGAAATAGCATTTCCTTCAAAGCGACTGTTAATCGATCGTTGATTGCGTAATCTTTCCTTCACACTTAATCTGTTTTCGTAATTAAAGACTTAAAGGCTCGCGAGTAATGCTCGAAAATCGTACGACCTCATTTATTCGACGTGGCCGGTTCTCATAAATTTTCGTTAAAGTTAATTGAGATTTAATCAATCCTTTGATCCCGTCCCAGTTCTATTTTCAGGCAGAAACGGCAAATTTGTTAATTAAATCGTGATTAGCGTTAATTAATATTTACGAGAACAGTCGAAAATAGTATTGTGTAATTCAATGGCAAAACCATAACATTTTCTTTCATATTTGACTAAAGTGTTATGCGAAACTATGCAGATACTGTATACATGCACAGATGCGCACACACATACGCAGAGTACATGTGGGTAGAGTCGATGTGGTGCGCCGGTTGCTCGCGTATAAGCTCCGACACTTTGGAAAATGTTCGTTATACGTGTGCCCTGAATCGGCTGATCAGATTCCGATAGACTTTGTACTAAATATCTAATATCCGGCGAAGCCAAGGGACGAGATTTACGGTATATTCTCGTGTCCCAACCCCACTGGCCGTCGTTATGTACCCTATTCGCCTCTAAGTCGTGTCGCTCCGTAATATATATGTGCGACGTACTAAAACTTGACGCCTGACGCCACGATATGCCGAAAGTACTCTCTTCTGTTGCAACTGCTTGCAACTTTTTAATCCTGGCAGAAGCAATAAAGTATCGAGCCGAGGGAGCACGAACGTTCACGACGCGGCAATAATTCAACCGGGTATTCCACGTGAAAAGTTAGCGAGGCGATCACCGCTCGAAGGGTTTTGTCCGAGAGGGATGTTTAATTTAATAAATAACGAAGGCGTGACGCGATATTCTCCTCCCGTTTCCTTCGCGCGTCTTCGATTGTCCGGAAAGATTAAACGCGCCGGATTCCTGGAGCCGCTACGTTGTATTTCGCAGACCCGCTGTCTACCCCTACAGCGTATTGATCTCAGGGGGATGATTTTTAAGACGAGTTTCGCACCAAGTGCCACAGATGGCATCACTTTGCAGCCGAGTTTATAGAAACCCTTCAATTTATTGTGTGCGCTGTCAATTCGGATTTCGTATAAGTATCGCGGATAAATCTCTGGAACGGAGTCGTTCAGAATTAACAACTGACAAATTTTCTTTATCAACATATCTTATCGCATTTCCGATCGATTAATTTTATATTTGCCCATGTGCGAATTTCAAAAAGGCTCAGTGCTGGCTTGGTACTGGTGCCAGAGTTACCAGTACTGGCTGACGATTCTGGGCCAGTACAAGCTAAAATCGGGGTCATTACTGGGGCAATGTCGGAATGATAACACGGGTCCCAGTCTTGGCGCCAACTTTGGCCCGACACAGAGTACTAGTACGGGGACAACACAGATTGCCAGTATTGGGCTAACTCTTGGCGCCAACTTTGGCCCGACACAGAGTACTAGTACGGGGACAACACTGATTGCCAGTATTGGGCTAACTCTTGGCGCCAATTTTGGCCCGACACAGAGTACTAGTACGGGGACAACACTGATTGCCATAACACTCGCGGCGTGTTGCTTTCGTGCCGCGGTCGTTACCTCCGGCGCCGCTCGAGCAAAAAGCTTTCTAAATCCCCTCGCGGCGTGTTGCTATCGCGCGGTTGTTACCTCCGGTCCCGAGCAAAAATTTTCTAAGTTGACCCAATACATCCCCAGTACTGAGCTAACTTTCGACCGTAGATCAATATCATTTCTGGCCTTATACACGGTCAGTACTGAGACGAGACTCGCCTCGGAATATGGTTGGGAAACGATGCTCCCCGCATCGACTTCGTCGTACGTGCCCCTTTCGTGTACGTATTCCACAAACGTTTTACACATTCGTACAGACCAAGCGAAACGCGTTTGCACGTCTGTACGTATCGCTCGTGTCGCTCGGCTCGCCGAGCGCACCGAACCTCTTATAGTACCCAACCGGCCGGCCGAGCGATCGGCGACGCACGGTCTTACGCACGGTCGCTTACGGGCGCCAGAGGCGAAACGCGAAGCGAGACGAATGATACCATAATTCGGGGTACTTGTAACCGAGAGGCACAAACGCGGTCGTTACCTCCGGCGTGGGCTCTAGCGAAAAGTCCTCTCGCGGCGTGTTGCTTCCGCGCCGCGGTCGTTATCTCCGGCGCTGCTCGAGCAAAAAGCTTTCTAAGTCCCCTCGCGGCGTGTTGCTTTCGTGCGGTTGTTACCTCCGGCGCCGCTCGAGCAAAAAGTTAAGTCCTCTCGCGGCGTGTTGCTTTTGCGCGGTTGTTACCTCCGGTCCCGAGCGAAAATTTTCTAAGTCGACCCAATACATCCCCAGTACTGAGCCGACTTTCGGCCGTAGATCAATATCATTTCTGGCCTTATACACGGTCAATCCTGAGACGAGACTCGCCTCAGAACAGAGTATGGTTGCATGGGAGTACTGGTCACCGAGACTGGCACAATACTGATCTAGCGGTTTATCCGTACTGGGGCAGTGCCACCCATCAAGTCTTGGCAGCCAATATTGTGCCACTTCTGGGCCATGCGGACAACTCTGGCAGAAGTCCGACATTCGCACATGGGTGCATATTATATATTCACATATTACATATAATATATATAATATATATATATATATATTATATATATATATAGTATTATTATTGACGCACGGCTTATTTGCCGTCCATAATTTAGGATAAATGAAATACCAAATGATAATCGAGAGAGAGGAAAATTGTAACTTTAAAATACTTTATCGGATTTGCGAACGCGACAGCATGCCTCGAAATAAAAATTAAGAAGTATTTATCTCGTATAAAACCCCTCCCAGCACTTTGCTACGAGTTAGCTCGCGGCAAGTTCGTATTAACTTCGTACTTACATTCCATAATAATTAATAAGAGACAGACATAAATAACGGAACTTTCTGGATGTACAACGCAAACTTTTGAAAGCTCACTTTGCGGGAAGGCGTTTTTATTATCTCCTCGCGTAGCACGATATTACGAAGTTTGGAGGAAAGGTCCTTGCTGCACGCCGCGCGATAAAAATACAGAAACGCTCGTTGGCTGAAACTGCCGCGTGTTCATTTCGAGTTCAGATTTTCGTTTCACGAATGTACACGAATTGATGATTCTCGCATTTATTCAATGGACAATTTCACAAAGTTTCGCCATATACTCACGAAAACTCGAATGCCGAGATTATAACGATTTTAATACGTGAAAGAAGAATGACAAAATGTTGATAAAATATAACACAGGTTCCGTCGCGCAATGTGAGAGATGGTGCGAACGAGCACCATTTCACTTTCAGGGGCTGAAGGGTTTAACGCCACGTGACGAGAAAAGGGGAGAGGGGGGAGGGTTCCCGAACGACACATTTATCCCGATCGCGAACGTTTGACGATTATGTCGCGTACACGCTGCCGAGGTTATTGACCAGGAAGTCAGCTTCGTCAGAGGGGATAGGGATGGAAAGGCGGTGTCGACGACGGCGGCGGCGCCAACGGCGGCGGTGGTGGCGGTGGTTTGAAGGAAGGGGGTGGAGAGGTAGCAACCGAGTTCGCCCGCTGTTCTCTCAGAAGGGGTAGGAGTATTACAGATCTGCAATACAGTCGCCGTTCCCTTTTGCATGGCGGTTCGTTCACGGCTGTTGTATGTGTATGTGTGTGTGTGTGTGTGTGTGCGCGCGCGCGCAGGTATATGCATGTTTATGTGTATTTGCCTCCTTGGAAGGAAGCACGCCGCCAACGGGGAATGGAAACGTTTTGTTGCGGAGGGAGGGCGAGAGGAAGTTGTGGGGATGAAGGAAGAGAGAGAGAGAGAGAGAGAGAGAGAGAGAGAGAGAGAGAGAGAGAGAGAGAGAGAGCCGTTGCGAGAGGGTGCTGTCGGTGGTCGGGCCGCGCAGGGTGGTACGGAATCAGACAGATCCGCAGGTGGTTCTCAATCCGCTGCCGCTCTCGTGTACGTCACATTTGAATCGCGAAAATTCCCTGTGAGGCCTTGCGAAGCTCTTGGCCCTTTTCTGCGACTGAATTTGCGTTTTTATTTTACCGCGCTGACTATTCTCGGAAACTAAAAGGGACGCGAGAAACGTGAGTGGTAGTCGTTGAGTCGTGCAAGCGCAATGCGATCCGTGATGTTACGTTGCAAATGAAAATGTCAATGGCGTACAATATGTCGTGCCACTGATGATCCACTGATGCCATGTCACGATAAATTTCTCTGCGCGATCAAGTACCTGCGCGCTTATCGTGAATTTTGAATTACTCTCGTGCCATTTAATTATATTCGTTCATTTTATTAAATTGAATATTTTATCGAATGGTTCGCAAATTAGCGGTAACGAGCTTTTGAATTATATATGGTACAGGTATAAACGTAATAAATTTCAATCGTTCGATTGGGATATATGCTATATCGTGCAAAAATTTTTACAAAGTTCTCGGCAGAGTATTCGACTTTTATCAACATCCGATAGCATATTGAAGCAGTTATTAAATCCTTGTAAAAAGTAGTTATTAAATCCTTGTGAAAAGACGCTTTTCGTAATCTGCGACGGACTAATATCGGGTTTAAAATCTCATTATGCTCGAGTCATCTTCGATCTCAATATTAGAGATAATACAATTTTTTCTTTATATAAAACAATATCAGCGAGGCACGCTTATGTCGTTTACAAGTTTATGAGATCAGTTAAGCAGGAACTATAACAGGGAAATAGCCAACGTCATCGGAGGGGGAGGAGTGTGCATAGAATTTTATCACTCGGAAATTTGCCGATAAGGCAATTTAACGTTCAATAAAAGGTTTAGTGTGGGCATTTGTTCAAAAACTTATCGCGTCCTGTTTTCATTCAGTTTTACAACAACTTAACTATGCTGTTTTTATTATCGCGAGATTTTGTTTTATGTTTTCTTTTTTTTTTCTTATCATACACTATGAATAAGATTTTATTTTGTTATTTATTTCGGTAAAGTTTAATTGATATTAATTGACACAAATCGCGGAAATGTTTAATATCGCTAACGAATGGGCCCCTTACTGTTTGCGAAATAATCTCGTCGTTATTAGAATGTTCAGTCATTGCGATAAATAATAATTGCAGTCGGAAATGATCGCTCGATCTCGCAAGATCGGTGTGGGGTGGGGGAAGAAAGACGGTAGTCGCGAGACGTGACGTCTCGCGTTAGTTAATTCCGGGGCCGGTTTGGCGTTTGACGGACACTGCCGGAGGCCGGAGGTGTTCCTTCGGTTGCCGGAGCAGGATTAGCCGAGTCACGGGTTGGAATTTCCTCGATCCTGGAGGAGTATCGACCCGACCGGTCGCCCGGCGGTGGTGCGGTCGTACCCCTTCCGCACCTCCTTCACCACCACCGGGAATAACTGGCCGCGTAGGCAGCGCGCGTGGGTTCGCTGCTCCACGTGCATTATTCGCCTCCAACCTTGCACCGACGGCGAGTCCGGGAAAATCTCCCGGATGACCCCGATTTTCCACCTCCGGGAAACGCCGAGGTCGCGTTTCATCCCCGGCCGGATGTCGGATCGCGATTTTCGGCGCGATTTCCTCGATTGTGGCCAGCTTCAAGCCACGTAACTCTGTTACGGTTATTGATTTCATTGTGCTTGCATTACGTTACACGCATATTCGAGCAACGCTTTACAGGTCTAAGGGATTTGGCAACGTGAGCACATCCGACCTTTAGTATACAAATTTCCACAGCATATATCTCTTCGTCTCCCTTTCCTCAATTTATTGAGAATTTTAACATGGATCGTTTTAGGATCCTTCCCTTATCTCTTTATCATAGATTTTCTTAATGGAGTAGCTTGGTCTAGATAAAATTTTCTGCAGTGTAATTTTTAGCGCACCTAAACAATATATATACATATACATATATATATATATACATATATATATACATATATACATATATATGTATATATATATATATATATATATATATATATATATATATATATATATATATATATATATATATATACATATACATATATATATATACAGTATATATATATATATATATATATATATATACTGTACACATACACACACAAATCAATATGTATGTTGAGTTGAACGATTGCTAAAAGAAGACGAAGAAGCGGGTTCTCTGGAAATAGGGTCATTAGTACATAGTAATTTTGACGAATATTCCTTCTTGTAGAACGCTGATTAATTTGCAATGCGTGCTGCGGTCGTAAGTGTTTAGTACAATTTGTTAGTTTTGTCCGAGAGATTAACGAAAAGTAGTAAGAGAACGTTTATGTGACTGTAAGCGATAGGGATACGGCGACAAGTATCGTTATCATGATCGGTCGCTGTTGTAGTAATATCGCTTGTAGATAAAAAACTGTTTTACTTTGATCTGCGAGTCTTTCTTAGTAATTTAGTATTGGTGAAACGCACACCCTATATGTCTGGTAGTGCAAGCGAAATGGTATAGAGAACAATATATCGCTTGCATTGGTGCTAGTGTTTTCGCGTTACTGTTAAATATACGCGCCGTATATTTGAGTAGTTGATTAGCGATCGATGTGTGTTTATTACTCCGTTCATTAGTCCAGCGCCGCCACTTTATTTAGCATCTCGCTTCTCTTTCTTTCTCTCTCTCTTTCTTTCTCTTTTTCTCTTTTTCTCCCTCTATACATATGTATATATAGAGCCATGTTTTTTTCGACGGTCGCTGTATTTTGTAACTTTTTCTCCGGCGCGTTGATCGTCGATAACTCTTTTTTTCCGCGAGTCACGATTATCATGATAATTTTGCATAAAAATCAACACACCGTTTTTAAAGTTGTCGAGACGCGGTGCTACTCGCCCGTCGATTTTTTTCTCGCGAAAGCTTTTTCCATGGCGCTTTTCTTGGTGAAAAGTGGAAAGGCGGCGGCGACGGCGACGCGACTTAGAAGACACCGAGGCACCACCAAAGTGGTTTCACCTGAGAACCCCT